>NC_058132.1:193284729-193584729 GCF_016433145.1 Gracilinanus agilis | reverse complement strand
ACCAAGGAAACAGGCTGCTGGCCCTGAACGCACCATTCCTATCACTCGCGAGGAAAAGCCTGCTGTCACTGCAGCCCCCCGGAAATAGAGGCCCCAATCCCTTAATTTTGTTTTCTATTGCAGGAAAGCTCTTTCATCAGTAGGGATACAATGTCCTATGACTGGTGCCAATGCTTATTTATTTATGCTGAGGGCAGAGCCCAAATTACTAGGCCAATAAAATGATTCAGCAACAAGTAATTGTCTAATCTTTGAATGTTCTTGGTTATCTCAGGACTCATCAGTTACCCATAAAGAACCAGCATAATTATTACCATGAGATTGGGGGACTTCCATTTTAATTTGTAGCTAAGATTTTTCTAGTAGATTGAACAAGTCTATCTTATTTATCATTCAATATATTCAACAAACACCTTATTAAGCTCACACGTAATGAGTAGGGCACTCTAGTAGTGTTAGATGTTAGGGGTGAAACAAAGATGAATAGCAGAAAGTCCCTGCTCTTATGGAGCAGCTATGTAGTCTGGTAGAACGGAGACAGCATGTACTCACATAACAATAATACAAGCTAGAACATGATGAGTGGCTAAGTCAGTACAAAGAAAGTACTATAGAAGGTCTGGGGCAGGAAGGTTTTCTAGTTAGCTTTGACCTGAGAAAGTTTCATGAAAGAAGTATTACTTGAGCTGGATCTTGAATGGATAGAATTTAAATAGGCAGACAGTGGTGAAGAGCATAAGCACTAAGTGGGAAAGTGTGGAGGTATATGAGGTTCTATAGTAAATAGGTAGAGGGTCATAGCTAAAAGGGTCCTTAGAGATTATCTCTAACCATTTTCATAGTCAAGGAAACTGAGGCCCAAGTTTGCCTGGACCATATGGAATAATAATCATGATAATAATTTACACATCTTTTAAGACTTAGAAAACAACATATTTATTACCTTCCTTGATCCTTAAGATGATTCTGTGAAATAAATACTGAAGATATTATTATCTCCTTTTTCAGAGAAGGAAACGGGTTCAGGAGGGCTCATTTTCCCACAGTTACCAACTAGTAAATCCCAGAGGTAGGGTTTGAATCCAGCTTCTGGCAACTTCAAGCCCAGCATTCTTTCCATTATTTTATGGTGAGGCAAAAGGAGATGGAGATATACAGGTAGGGGTATGAGGTTTGTCAGATGGTGCTAAGTTGTCTTCTGGTTTTAAAAAAAAAATGAGAAGGAAGATCTAGAAAATTATTATCCAGTCTCTCCTGAATACAACCTATAAGTAGCTTCTAAATAAGAAGGCAGCTAGGTGGTTCAGGGGATAGAGCACTGGACTGGAATCAAGAAGACCTGAGTTCAAATTTGGCCTCAGATGCTTAACTAGCTGTGTGATTCTGGACAAGTCACTTGGTTTCTGCTTGCCTTAATCCACTGGAGAAGGAAATGACAAATCAGTCCAGGATCATTGCCAAGGAAACCCCATGGATAGCTACTAAGAACCCAGTGAATAAGCTAGAAGACTGAAATATCCTAATTTCTCTTTCCATCTTGATAGGGTTGGGCTAAAGAACATATCAATTTACAGAACTAATAGCACAACTAACTGCCTATTAGCTCTTTAAAGCATATGAGAACCAACCAAATATCTCTATAATCAAATGTGTAGTTCTAACAGCAAACTTAGACCCAGAAAATCATGCTGGGATACATTACCTGACATCATAATTTATAGATGTTACTTACTTTTGCTTCAATAGCTATGCAGTGATACTTGTTTCCTGAATAAAAGTATTTCTAGTTTATTGAGAAAAGTGATGGAGACCAAGACAAGGACACCTTTTAGCATTAGCAAATAAATAAATCATATTTAATTCTTATCTCAATAACATAATTAACAGTTTATTTAGATCAGGAATTTTTTTCTTTCAACTTCCTCTCCTAAAAGTTCTATCCTGTATGCAGAAAACATGGTCCTTTTCTTTTTCTTACCTGTGTAGCTTTTAAAAGATTATTATTGAAACTTAATAACTACCATAAAGTAGAATTAAATATTTACTGAAGACAGAATTTCAGAGCTGGAAAGGACCTCAGTGGCCAGAGCCCAATTTGTACTTGAACTCATAACTTCAATATTTTAATGGATCTGTGTATGATTACTGTGGGCTCTTCTACCATTGGGATAGATCACAAGCTATTCATGACTAACTTGGAACCAGTTGATAATTCTTCTTCATGTCTTCCCATAATTTCTGCATGTTGGATCCATTAGAAGGGAGAAGAGAGGGAGAAGAGAGAGGCCAACTTCTTCTAGAACCCTGGACTGGAACATCAATGGAGCACATGGGTTATCCTCCCCTAACTTTTACAATGTGATTCACCCAATTTCTATTTTGGTCAGATAACTTCTATGCTGATATCCTCTATACCATTTTTCCTACGTAATTTTTTGTTGGCAATATTTCACAGCCTACACATGCTCATCATATACAATCTTTCTACTGCCCTTTGAGTGACACTCAGCTTTCATTCTTCAGAGGCTGAGGTATTCCATGGCTTGTGGCCATCCAGCACTCCTGGAATTATATTGATATTTTTTAAATGAGCTTTTGCTTCAGGATGTAGGCTGGAGTCATTAAAAGCATTACACAATTTTCCATTGATAATCCAGCTGACTTGCCTCATCTGATTCAATTCTGGGCCAGGTTCACTTTCCATGTATAGGGCAGGTACAAGATATGGGCACTGATAGATCAGTTCTCTAGGTTATCCTATTCAACTCTAGAATAATTTAGACCAGCAATTCTCAGAGTATGGTCTGGGGACCCCTGGAGATCCCCAAGACCCTTTCAGGGGATCTGAAGGTCAAAGTCATTTTTATGCTAATATTAATTTACTATTAATATAAAACTATTTGATACTAATATAAAGATGTTTTTATTTCTAAAATGGTAAATATTAACAGAAATGAACCATATAAACAAAAGTTTTTTGGAGTCCTTGATACCTTTTAAGTGTGTAGGCCACCTTTGAGAACCATTGATCTAGATATTGTCTATATTTTATCTGTTGAGATCTATTTATCATCTCCACATAATCTTATATGGACAGCTTAGTTGATAAGAAGTAACTGACATGGAAGATCTTTTAGCTCATGCTTCCAGCCCCCTCTGTGGCAGCATGAAGTTTATTATATATATATATATATATTTCAAGACTCACTTCACACAAAAGAACCCCCAAAACTTCAAGTTTGCACAGAAGTTACAAATTATGTCATGTCAAAACACAAAGATTCTCAATGGCTTCCAAATAGAACAAGGCCAAGGCTGAATTTTGACTGGGTTCTTATCAAAAAGCCAAGTCGGGGAATATTTTGGAAGGACAGAAAGCCCCTAGATTTCTCGGTCTTGACTGTCTCAAACAACTTTTTTGAGACCCATCAATTTATTCTAAATTGGGCAAAGTGCCCCTGTTAAGGTTTCAGCCTTGGCTTTACCAAGCAGCTGCATTCATGTCCAAAGGGGAAGAATGTTAACCTCTTGATTACTGGTTTTCTAAGAGCTTAAAGCTTTTCAATAAGGTCACAATACTTTTCAACAAGAAAGGGTGTGGATCACAAAAAGGGGTCAAAAGAGAAGTCTCAGATTTTTTATCTATTTGAGACTCTGTTTCTCTTATTGGCTTCCCACATTCATCTACTTGAATTTTCATATGTGGCTAAGTAGTCCAAACTCTTTTTGAATAAATTATGAATCTCATTTGGGGGGCTTCTACTTGTTGCAGTCAATGCAATTTCATCCACAAGTAGTACCAACTTGGAAGACTTCGCTATCTAGGGAACCCCTCCCTCTTCATCTTGGAAATTGAATTGGATGAACATTTTGAATTATCTTATGTGATATTAATATATGTTTGGGAGACATTTGAACATTTAAGACAACCTTTTTGCTCTACCAAATCAAGCTTTTTATAGTTAATAAACAATATGATAGGATTTTGTTTTCTCTCCACCTTTTTTAAAAAATTTAAACATTTATTAATATTCATTTTTAACATGGTTACATGATTCATGCTCCTACTTCTCTCCACCTTTTTAATCAACTGAGTGGCTATAAATTTATGATTAGCTGCAAAATATCATTTATAAAAGTCTACCTTTTTCCTTCTCATATCTTCATTGAGTATGTTTTGCATATATGTGTAGATTATTTCATAAAAATTTTGCAGAGATGGGAAAGTAGTCATATAGGCTGGTAGTTATTGATATTGTCTCATCATCTTTTTGTTGTTGTTATTAAAGTAGAAAGCATTTTCAAACTCTATTTACGATTGTCACGGTGACAAAAAGTAGTTTTGGGGGAAAAAATGCTAGTTTTTCCCTGAATCTCAAAAAAAGAATCAAAGGAAGTTACAGAAAATTGGGAGTGACAGGAGGAAAGAGGTCCACTGACATTTGTCTTTCACCCTAAGAAGGGCAAAGGATCCATCCTCTGGCTTTCCTATCCTCCCCATCCCCTACAAGGGGACATGGAATACTAAGGCTTACAGAACAAAAATGGGATGGGTACTTTGGGAAACGGAACCTAGAAAGTCTTGCCCTGCCCACCCACAAAACCAAAAAAGCAGATAAATATGGAGGAATATCTTCTGTGAGAGGAAGAGGAAGATCAGGGGAGCAGGTGGGGAAAAAAGGAAGGAGGACAAAGGTAATCAAGGGACTGTCCCACATATTTGTCTCAGGCTTTTTTGCCTGTCTGACATTAGAGAGCTCCCAGACAGTGACCTCAAAGAATCAGACACTTACTTCCCCAATTCCAGTTAAATGACTTCCTTTCTCTGAAGACCTTGCTGATCTTTGCATTGAGAACTCAGCTGCTGGACAAATAATATTTCTTTTGGAAAAAACTATTGATACTTAAAAAAAAAAAGAAAGAAAGAAAACCAACCCAGTGATCTCGAAGGTGCAAAATTGAAGCAATCATTAGACGTTTTCAGAACTACTATGGCTCACTCATTTTCTACCATGATGGGGAAAAAAATACAGTTCACATGTATTTTTTTTGTCCCCTTTAGGTAGCCCCTAAATAGATTTACTGCTTTTTGTCCTCTTTCTTTGTTTCTTCTTTGTTTTCTTTCACATATTCCTGGACCAAGAACTCCTTTGGGGGCCATCTGAGCTCCCCACTTTCCATTTCTCCCACTGTGGACTCCACCACAATGGAAGGCAGGGAGTTCTTCAGTTTGTAGTAGCAATCAAAATCTGAGAGATCTGGAAAGATCTGATAGGAGATGCCATCCTTTTGGTTATTTAGTCCAATCTCATCTAATGATGGGGGTGTTCATTATCACCTCTATCATTTTAGCTGATCTCAGATAATCAGAGCAGTGAATGGGGAAATGTACAAAGTCCTTTTTTAATTAATTAACTAATTAATAATATTTTTCCGTGGTTACATGGTTCATATTCTTTCCTTCCCCTCTTCCCTCCCCCCTCCGATAGCCAATGAGCAATTCATTTTTTACATGTATCATTTACATGTATCATTGATCAAGACCCATTTTCATATTATTAATGTTTGCAATAGAGTAATCATTTAGAGTCTACATCCCCAATCATATCTCCATCGAACCATGTGATCGAGCAGTTGTTTTTCGTCTGTGTTTCTATTCCCCCAGTTCTTTCTCTGGATGTGGATAGCATTCTTTCTCATAAGTCCCTTAGATTTTGTCCTGTATCATTGCATTGCTGCTAGTAGAGAAGTCCAGTACATTTGATTGTGCCACAGTATATATTAGTCTCTGTGTATAACATTCTCCTGGTTCTGCTCCTTTCGATCTGCATCAATTCCTGGAGGTCATTCCAGTTCACAATGAATTCCTCCAGTTCATTATTCCTTTTAGCATAATAGTATTCCATCACCAACAGACACCACAATTTATTCAGCCATTCCCCAATCGAAGGGCATCCCCTCTTTTTCTAATTTTTTGTCACCACAAAGTGTGGCTATAAATATTTTTGTTCAAGTATTTTTCCTTATGATCTCTTTGGTGTATAATCCCAGCAGTGGTATGGCTGAATCAAAGGGCAGGCAGTCATTTAAAGTCCTTTGGGCATAATTACAAATTGCCTTCCAGGATGGTTGGATCAATTCACATCTCCACCAGCAGTGCATTAGTGTCCCAATTTTGTCACATCCTTTCCAACATTTATCCTTTGCTGTCCTATTAGCCAATCTGCTAGGTGTGAGGTGGTACCTCAGAGTTGTTTTGATTTGCATTTCTCTAATTATAAGAGATTTAGAACACTTTTTCATGTGCTTATTGATTGTTTTGATTTCTTTATCTGAAAATTGCCAATTCACAGACTCTAAGTCCTAAGGGAGGCTGATCCATGCCCTTGGATAGTTAAAAAATGGTTCCCTGGCCAGAGGAAAAAGAGTACTGCAGTAGCCCAGTGCCCAGCAGTTTTCTGGAGCTTTTAGAGGCAATGGAGGGATCCACCATGCTGGGACACCACCTCCAGAGGGCAAACTCTTAGGCGAACAGGCTCCCACCACTCTGAAACACCACATAGAAGACAGGCTAGCAAGATGACGTGCCTAAGTCCCTTCCCAATGAGCTCTCCACTCATCATCTTTTTTCAGTAATAATAAGGTGTGTGTGTGTGTGTGTGTGTGTGTGTGTGTGTGTGTGTGTGTGTGTGTGTGTGTATAAGCCTTTGATAGCCCATCTTCTTTCGGCTATACCAAGTGAAGAGGTATAGTGAGCAAGATTATCCAACCATTCCTATTTGCCTTCCCTCCAGCTACTGATTTGTTGCCTAATTGGATTTCCTAGTTTAAATGCCTCTTTTAAATATCCTGATGAGGTGTATCAGAAGTTCTATTATTCTGTCTTTTTCAGTTTCAAATCTCCAGTCAGAGGCAGCACTCTGGCAAAACAGTGTTAAATCTCTCTCTTTCCCTTCTCCAAGTGTTCTTTTCCCTCAATTCCTTCCTCCCAGCTACATTTCTAATGGGTAACTCAAGACTAGCAAAAGCCAGAAAGGAAAATTGTTTTATTTCCTTTATATTATTGATCATGAGCCATGTGATCACATATTCCCTTTTATAACTATGATTTGCAGAAAAAGTTAGAGCCAGTTAGTAAATGGTGTATATCAATTATAATAATAGAATTATTATTATGTTATATATAAATATACAAAATAATTATAATAATAGAATTATTAACTATAATATTAGAAAGGATTTAGTTTGGTATATTAGAATATTATAGAAACTAAATACATTAAGAACTTATATTGGAGGAATAAAAACTTCAGAATTATTGTTTTCTAGGGAATCTGAAACCCATACAAAAGAGCTGGGTTCATTGGGAATGACAAGTTTACAGCTAACCTGATGAGATCATATGCCAAGGTACGGTTTGATCCTTTGAAGATTTATGCCAACTATAGACTCCCCAGAGTATTGTGGCCAAGAAAAGTTACTTTGACCTAAGTAGTATGATAGCTAAACTTGTATTGAACTTTCAGGACTTTGTATCAAATGTTCCAAACTCTTATTCTCAAATACCACTGCATGTTTCTTAACATCCTCTGTACCCTTTGCTGTGTTAATGACATACTAATTAGCTATTGAAAATCTATAAAAACATACTGTTGTAAGGGTTAAAATAGGGGTTTTGACAAAATAAGAGAGCGACTTTTTTTTTTTTTAAACCCTTGTACTTCGGTGTATTGTCTCATAGGTGGAAGATTGGTAAGGGTGGGCAATGGGGGTCAAGTGACTTGCCCAGGGTCACACAGCTGGGAAGTGGCTGAGGCCGGGTTTGAACCTAGGACCTCCTGTCTCTAGGTCTGACTCTCACTCCACTGAGCTACCCAGCTGCCCCCAAGAGATCGACTTTTAATAATTTGTTTTAATGAGAACATAGTAGAGTTGTAAATTTATATTATCCCTTTAAGCCAGAGAAAAGAAAACTTCTAGCAGCTTTTAACAATTAACAATTCAGTTTAATTAAAAGAGAGATAGTAAAAAAATATAGTAAAGAAGGGAAAGATAGAAAAGAGGAGAGATTACTAATCTTATGCCCTAAAATATACCTAAAATTCCTAGTACTACTTAAAATTCCTAATAACTACCTCTAGCTATATTCTGAGGATAGTTTCTTCTTGCCTTGGCAAACACCAGGCCTATCTAATCCATACTATCTATAAATGATCCACTAACTCCCTCACTCCCTCACTCAGTTTTCTATAGCAACCCAAACTGTCAATAGCCAACTGACAGCAGATCCTTGCCTATGAGATAGACCTCCTGCTCTCTAGAGATCCCAGAGGCAAAAAGCCCATTTAAAGGCTCAAGCCAAAAGCCCTCTCAGTAAGCTCAGGCTCGCCTTTCTATTCCAGCAACTAAGCGCCAACCTACACTACCAACAACCAACCCCCAATGACCAACTCATGCCCAGCAGCCAACTTCTCCACAACTGCCAACCCTAACCGTCTGCAACTCACCAATCATCAGCAACTCCCTCTCCTAACTGTGAGCAACTGACAGCCTGCAACTGATGCTGGCCCCAAAGGGGAGTCCCGGTTCCTACTTCCTGTCACTGTGGGCTGGTTAATCCCTACACATCTCTATGGTAAGAGGACCTCCAGGTCCCCTGTTAAATTAAAGAATTCCTTTTTACACTGTTCTACCTCTATATGGGGTCCTATCACAAACTGGGTGGTAAGATCTCCAGCTTTAATTTACCGCAATTAAACCAGAGATTTCTTTATTTCTAACAAGTCTGTGGATAATGCTATTTAAAATACAGAATAAAATTTAAAAATATAAAAACACAAAATACAAAATAACTTTCAAAGCCAAGGAAAGGTGAAGAGTCTTACCCTGAACATTGAGAAACAGTTTCAGACTTCTATGAGAAAACCTAAGGAGAGAAAAGGAGATGCAAGATTATTGTCTTGAGATCTTTAGTGGGTTCAGCAACACAACTCTCTTGATACTCTTTGTGACTAATTGTCCCAAACAACCTCAGTCTGAGGGACCTGGCATTTTTCTTTGTGGCAACTGCCTCTGTCCATGCTTCTATTCTCCCAAATCCATTTGGCTTCTCAAGGTCTCTCTTTCTGAAACTCAATTTGTCTTTTAGATATTCTTCTATGCATTTAGTGAGGAGCTGTGTTCCTTTTCTCCCCCAACATCTGCCATATTAATTTCAAAAGGTCATCTTGAGAGCTTGTGCTATCATTGTTTGTCTTATGAGTTGTTCTCTTTCTAAACCATTCAAGGAATTATATCTTATAAAGGGAATATATTTTAAGGTCAAGTTTTTAGTTAGTTTAACACTTCACTATGGACTGACTCTTTTGTACAAGTATCTTGAGAAATGATCCTTGAGTTTCTTCAAATCCATGTTGGCCTGGCCAGTGATGTGTTCTTGGTCCAGGCCAGTAATGGCGAACCTTTTAGATGCTGCGTGTTGTGCCCTGTCTCCTTCCCTGCATCCTGTGCTCTGCCCCCCTGAGACCAAGTCTCCCCCACCCCCCCACCCCAGATAGGGGAGGGAAAAAAGGAGGGGAGTGGGCCAAGGGCTCCACTCAGGAGAGGGAGTAACCACTTCCATTGGGCTGCTGGGCAGAGGGGTAGGGAGGAACAATGGAGAGGAGGAATAGAACAGCCCCAGCAGATTTACATGTCATAGGTTCACCATCAAGGGTCCAGGCCATCTGTTCTTTATTTTCTTTAGTGCCACTTTTACTTCCTCAGGTAGCATTTGAGGATGATATAAAAGTCCGAATACAGTGGCTATACTTTCATTAATAGAGTAGATTTTCCTGAAATATTATTTCTGGAACCTACAGGATCCAAGATATTGTGTAGCAAAAACTCAAGGTTTCTCTGGCCAAGAGAAAGAAAAGTTCATTGTCATGAGCTCTTGAATGCCTCCAAGAGCCAGGCCTGCTACATTTGCCCATTAGGGTTCTAGGGTCCCCTGAGGGATCTATGTGTCTTTTTACTACCACTGGCTTGAGCCCCCACTGGCTGTTCCCCCCACATTTAGGTGCCCATGAGTACTATCTTAATTCCAATTAGTCATTTAACATAAATTAACTTTTACAAAGAATTTAAAAAATATAGCAAGTAGGGCAGCTGGGTGGCTCAGTGGATTGAGAGCCAGGCCCACAGATGGGAGGTCCTAGGTTCAAATCTGGCCTCAGACACTTAATTGTGGTATGACACAGGGCAAGTCACTTAACCCCCATTTCCTAGCCCTTACCACTCTTCTGCCTTGGAATCAATACACAGTATTGATTCTATGACAGAAGGTAAGGGTTTAATATATATAGATATATATATTTAGATATAGATATAAAGAACGAGAGACTCTACTCACTTCACTAGAACAGAAAAGAATAAAAGGAGAGACCAAGGGCCAAGGCTCATTTCTCTGGATCATTTGGGCTTCATAATCTCTTACCAGACACTCTGAAGAAAAGAGCCCAAACATAAATAGAACAGCCAAAAGAGCAAAGGCAAGAAAGATGTGGTAGAAGCTAAATAAATCCTTTTGAATGTCTTCACAGAAGATCAGTAAGTCAATAAGCCTTTATTAAACACCTACCATGTGCCAGGCACTGTGCTAAGTGCTATGGATATAAAAATGAAAAATAAGCACAGTCCTTGTCTTCAAAGAGCTTAAAGTCTAAAGGGGTAAGATAATACACAAAAGAAAGCTGAAAAAGGTTGGAGGAAGAAAAAGGTATGGGGCAGGGACATAGTAGAAAAGTCAGAGAAGTCCAAAAAAGGGCAACTGTGTAGGAAATGAGGAGATGGCTGTGCTGGTCTTTTCTTAAATGGAGATTTAGTAGTTCTTGTCTCTGTTCTCCAATCAGAGGGGCAGAGAGTACTGATGAGATATGAGTACCAAGGCTGATTAGACCTTACAGGATGATGACTTTTCCCAATGATGAGGTTCTTAGGGCCATGGTGGAGCCAGCCTTAGTAATGTAACCCTTCTTTCACACAACAGACGTTAAAATACTTGAAGATAACTATTGTGCCATCCCTAAGTTGTCTTCCAATTAAATGAAAAATCCCCAGTTCTTTCAACAAATCATTGTCAGACATGGTACATGTGGCCTTCCACCATTCAGGCTATACTCTACTAGACATGCTCCATTTTACTAATTCTTTTACAAGGTGTAGTACCTTGATTTGAAAAGAATATTCCAGATGTGGTCTGAACTGAGTGAAGTAAAAGTAGGACTATTATGTTTTTTAAACTAAATATTTTTATTAGGGTAGCCTAATATGGTATTAACATTTTTTGGCTTCCATTTTTTACTTTATACTGAGCTTTCAGTATACAAAGACCCCTAGATCTTTTCTTCATGAATAACATGTTGTGTAGGCAAGTTGTCTTGTACCCATTCTGTTGAATTTTTAAATCAAATATAAAACTTTATATTTATACTGATTAAATTCTATTGAGGTTGATTTAGCATATTATTCCAGACTGTTGAGATTTTTGGATTCTTATTGACATCTAAAATTAACTATATCTCCTAGTCTGGGGAATGTATATATGATAAATGTGCCAGCTACCTGAAATAGGTGAGTAAGATGGCTAAAAGGGTTTGTAGAGTTGTTGTTATATAAGCAGAGGAACTCACTCAATAGGAATGGGCAGGATTCTCAGAAATCTCTCAAAAGCTGGAACACAGGAACCTCAGAGTTTTCAGGGAAAGTCACCTCCTTCAGGCATAGACAAACTGCCACAGGAAGTGAAGTCTCCACTCTCCTGGCTGGACAGGAACAACGGACCCTGATGGTCTCCATGTGTTGCCTTTTAAGCATTCCTTCCATTCCAAAATGGGTCCATAAAAGTTCTGTGCATGTGACCAGACCCTTCTTTGCAAACTCATGCCTTTGACACTCTTTGCAGTTTTGCAAAGCCCTGGTTTCTCTTCTTCTCCCTTACATACCCAACCAAATATACTCTAGCCTATAGCTCTCTATCTTATCCACAAAGTTATGAGGCGTCAAATCTCTTGCTGAAATATAATATAATATATCCATATCAGTCCCCTGATTTATCATCCAAAAGCCTAGTAACTTATAAAAACAAGGCTACTCTGGCATGACCCATCCCTCAAAAATCTATGCCGATCAGGCCTAGAGACAGGAGGTCCTAGGTTCAAACCCGGCCTCAGCCACTTCCCAGCTGTGTGACCCTGGGCAAGTCACTTGACCCCCATTGCCCACCCTTACCAATCTTCCACCTATGAGACAATACACCAAAGTACAAGGGTTTATAAAAAAAAAAAAATCTATGCCGATGCCGATCCTTAATGATTACTATTTTCATGAAACTATGCTGACTGGGCCTATTACAAATTTATGTTATACAATCTCAACAGGGCCTTCACTGAAACAAGACAACGCTTTTATTCCCCCCTAGTCAGTTTACTGTCTTACTTATTATAGCAGCTTTTCTAAACTTTTTCATTTCTTGTCAAACCTCCCATGAGACCTTCTCTCTCAGGTAAGAACCTCATCTCATACTTCATTGAAAAAATTGACTAATTTGCCAAGAACTTATCCTTCCTCCTTCTTCTTCACTTCACATTATTCTTATGCCTTCCCTCCCCACTTCCTTTGCCTCTGTCTCACATGAAGAGGTACCCTTCCCTTCTCCCTGTCAAGGCTAATTCTTCTATGTGTACCCTTGATCCTATTCCATCCTTTCATCTCCAGTGGTTTCCTCCTGATTATCATTCCAGTCTTTCTTTAATTTTCTGTTTTAAACCCTTCCCTTCCCTTTTAGAATCAATACTGTGATTGATTCCAAGGCAGAAGAATGGTAAAGGCTAGGCAATGAGGCTTAAATTATTTGCTCAGGGTCACACAGTTAGGAAGTGTCTGAGGACAAATTTGAACAGAGGACCTCCCATCTACAGGCCTGGCTTTCTATCCACTGAGCCCTCTCGCTGCCCCCCTATTATTAATTCTCAATGTTTCTCTGTCTATTGACTATTTCCCTGCTGACCTTAAACAAGCTCAGGTCTTCCTTAAAATACTCTCATTTGATCTATTCATACATACTAACTACCATTCTATATCTCTTCTCTTTTGCCTAAAATTATTGAGAAAAACCATCTACAATTGGTGCCTCCACTTCCTTTCTTCTCATTTCTGTACAAACTCTTGTCAGTCTGGATTCTACCTGTGTTCAACTCTTAATCTCATTGAAGTTACCAATGATCTTTAAAAAATATATATTCCAACAAGAAACATTTATTAAGCACCTTCTAAGAGTAAGTTACAGTGCTAGGCACTGGAGGTACAAAGGAAAATGAAAACATTCCTGTTTTCAGAAAACTCATTTTCAACTGGGGGAACATAATACAACAAACCCAGAGGACTAATAATGAAGCTGCTCACCTCCTGGCAAAGAGTGATAGACTCAGGGTGAGACCTATGCATATACTTTTTGGACATGGCTAATTTAAGAATCTGCTTTACCCAACTAATTTCTTACAAGGGTTTCATTTCTTCTTTTTTTATTGAAGGGGAGAGATAGGCAGGAACTAAAACAGACTTTTTTGATTTTTTAAAAATTTAATTTAATTTAAATTTTTTAATTTTTTATTATTTATGAAATGTATTATTTAATTAGTTTGTTTATGAAAAAATAAAATTAGGAAAAAATTTAAAAATGTGTACAAAGTAATTTTGAGGAGGGGGAGCAGTATCAGCAGGAAAGATGAGGAAGGCTTCATTGAGGAAATATAAACTATAATAGTTCCCTATTACCTCCTGGATCTAATATAAAATCCTCTGTCTTTTAAAGCCTTTTGCAACCTGGACCTCTTCTTACCTTTCTATTCTTATATTTTACTCTCCTCCACTTCTTCTTTGATTAAGTGATACTGGCCTTCTTGCTGTCCCTTTCATATGACTCCATCTTCCTACTAGAGTGTCTTTTTGCTGTCTCCCATACTTGGAATGCTCTTCTTCCTTGTTGACAATTCCTGGATTCCCTAGAATACTTCAAATTTCAGTTCAAATCCTATCTCAGTTACAAGTGCTCTCCCAGACCTCCCTACCCACCACCCCTATTGCTCTTACTCTGAGATTATTCAGTATACATCCTCTATATACATAGTTGTTTGTATGTTACCTCCTCCATTAGAATGTGAGTTCCTTGAAGGAAGAGGTTGATATTGCTTTTCTTTGTATCCCTACTATTTGGCAAAGTGCTGGACACATGGGGAGTGTTTAATAAATGCTTGTTAACTGCCAGGAATTGAAGTGAGGTTCACCTGCCCAAACTTGGATCCTCTGAGAAAACTGGGTCTCATCAACATGGACTTTTCCAACAATGTGAATATCAGAAATCATCTAACACTCTCGTTTTACATGTAATAGAGTAGAAGTTTTTCAAAGTGGAATATTTATTTCAAAAGATAATCATGGGGGCAGCTGGATGGCTCAGTGGATTGAGAGCCAGGCCCAGAGACAGGAGGTCCTGGGTTCAAATTTGACCTCAGACACTTCTTAACTGTGTGACCGTGGACAAGTCACTTAATCCCTACTGCCTAGCCCTTACCACTTCTGCCTTAAAGGCAAGGGTTAAAAAAAAAGATAATCATAAATTTTTAAACATATTCCCCCCAATGAGAGGTATAATCCCCCTTTCTCCGCGTATCTCCTCTGGCTCTGGAGAAAGGAAATGGATTAAGTTCATGACATATCTATTCCCATAGAATATAGCTCTAGTTCCAAACTGAAAAACTCCCTAGGACTGGAGTTCCAGGGACCTTTGCTTTTTAGAGTTTCCATGTTGAGATGGCTAGCTGCTGCACCACCCTGCCTACAATCCTGGCCAAAGGTCAGTTTGGTGAGGGTTGCCTCCAGCATCTGAAACTGAGTTCAAATTACACAAAGCAGGAACAAATAATTGATGGAGGCAAAAGGAAAGGCTAGAAAGAGGGGTGCTGCAAACCTCCCATTCTGCAATTTGCGCAAATGGTGTTGATGGTATAGTGGCTCCAAAACTGGCTTCCTAGCTTTCTCCTTTTATGCAAAAAATGTCCCATCTGTGACATCTGCATTGCTATGTTAAACCTTGACTTACACCACCCTCCCTCAGCCTCCTCTCTCTTCTGAATGGCCAGAGGGTATACAGTTGTCCCTCACTATATCACAGTTCACTTATTGAGGCTTCACTGTATTGAGGGTTTAAAAAAAATCTAATTCTGTATTGAGGGTTTTTTGTTATATTGAGGGATTTTGTGGATGAAATACCATACTGTACACAATGGAAATGCATTTCACCACTATCTCTTGTGCATTAGCCAATGTGAGATTGTACATGGCACACTATTGGCTGATGGAATGAAAGGCGACCAACCACAGCACTGTGTTCTGTATCCTGGGCACTGATTGGCTCAGTGACTCTAGTATTGGTCTGTTTGCTCTCCTGCTACTTGGTGGATTTTCACTTATTCCATTGGGGGTCTCTGGAACATAACTCCCATGATAGGTGAGGGATCACCGTAATACCAAACTCCTCCCAGAACCTTCCTTCCTTTAAAGAGAGCAGAAACTGGATTTTTGGTTCACTCCACCCTGCATCTGCTATTCAGCCTGGTTTCCCCTTGCCTGCAAATCTCCCCACCTTCACTGACTGCTATTATGTGTTGTCTCTCCTTATTAAATTGTAAGTTTCTTGAAGGCAAGAACTGTCTTTCTATTAATTATACTCTCGGCACTTGGCACAGTTTCTGGCACATGTCAGGTGCTTAATAAATAATTCTTGGTCTTGGACATGTGTTCATCTGTTTCCCTTACTTCCTAGGGGTTTTAGAGCAAAGATGGTTAGGGAAGCAGAGTGTTATGTTACACCTTCACTCAATTTAGTTTGGGGATCTTTTTGAGCATTGCAATTGATTAAATGAGATGAAGGCCATAGGATTAGAATGCTCATTTCTCTTATTTCTATTCAAGGTCTTTGATGAACAAATTCAGAATCACAATAGCACAAAGGAAATTAGAGATGAGCAAATCTAGAGACATCTCCATCCCAAATGTTCAAAGGGACTATTTTTGCCCAACCTACAGTACAATCTACTGAGCTTGAACTGGACTGTACACTATATACCTTGACCCCCACATTATGATGTCACTGATCCTCTTCAACTACAAAAGTCGAATAGTGACTCAAACTCAACTGAGTATAGTTAAATGTTCTTTAAAAAACAAACACAAAAACTTTTACCTTCTGTCTTGGAATTGTTGCGGCCAGGGAACTGTGGGTACGAAATATGGAAAATGAGAGAAGAAAAAAAGAAAAAAGACTACCACACGGTATTTAGAGAAAATCTCACTTGCCTCCTTTCCAGGGGCTCTGGGCTAGTGCTTTTATTAGCATATCAACACTCATTGATTATCTGATTAGTATCAAAGACATACAGAACAAATAATACAATGGGTTGCGTCAAAGTGGTCAGTCCTATTACAACTTGGTTAATAACAAATTTCTATTATAGTCAAAGTTCACATTTTTTATGTTTCTGAGACATTTGCTAAGGAAACAGAAAAGATGAAAGAAAGAAGATACTTGATAGAGAAGTTAACTAGGAGATAGTAGGACTGGCAATTCCAAAAGAGGAGCTTTTGAAACGTAAATTCTCATGTTGGTTGTAAGGATATAATCAGAAGCTTCATAATGGTCACTGGAGCTGCTGAAGCTAACTAGATAGTCTGTTGAGCAATGCCATATTAACCTAGTTAATTTGGTAGAGACTCCACTAATTATTTTTTCCATTGAAGGTTTGAGCACTTATTATCCCCAATTGATATGGCCACAACAAGAAAATTGCCTTTACAACAATATTTTGTTTTATACTGGACCTTGACCCTTGCCCATGAGGCCTCAGTGTGGCATTTCAGCATCCCTGGATTGGTTAGTGCTTATGTTCCCTTCAGGAATCAATACTGTGTACTGGTTCTAAGGCAGAGGAATAGTAAGAGCTAGGCAATGAGGGTTAAGTGACTTCCCCAGGATCACACAGCTAGAAAGTGTCTGAGATCAAATTTGAAACCAGAACTTCCTGTTTCTAGGCCTGGCTCTCAATCCACTGAGCCACCTGGTCTTCATCTCACTTATTTTGGATTTCAGCTTCCTAAAAACAATTTTTGTTCTAATTTTCCCAGTGTAAAGATTGTTTTCCTTCTTAGAGAAAATAGATATAAAATGCTGCATCTGGGACACTCCCTCATATATGGATGTGTGTGTGGATAGAATTTGCTCCCCAGGACTCTCTTACCCAGCATCCCATTTGTGTACTCACGCTGTGTGCATACTTATGGAAGATAAAGTTTTGGTGTGACCCCGCCTCTCTCTCTCTTTTTCCTTGAACGGCTGCTGAAGCTGGCTTTCAGCCAGGCAGGAGAATTTACACATTTGGTCTTACTTTAGTTAGAAAATTAGGTTTTGAACTTCTATTTCTTTTTTTTTATTTCTTCTACTTCAAGTGATTATTAATAAGCTTTATAAAATTAATACTTGGGATTATTGATATTAACTTAAATCTTACAGATGTCAGAAAAGCTCTTTCAGGTTTGAGGCCTTCCATGGGATTAAAAAATCATAGCTCACAATCCCCAATTGATAAATATTTACTTTTGCCAGCCAACTAGAGGACAAATAAATTCAAAACAAAACATATTTAATCAAATGGCAAAGCAAATAAAGTGACAAGGAAAGACTCCCTACCCTCCATATATGGAGTACAGTTTCCCACAGGTTATCTACCAAACAATTGGTGGGGAGAGGGAAAACACAAAGACAACACACATAATAAGGTATCACGGATGGAAGACATGCCTGTAGAGAATGTGTGTAGCCACAGAACATGTGTCAAAGGACATATGCCAGCAGCTTGTGTGATCAGGATGCATGTGTGTAAAGCATAAAGGTCTGAAACCCATGAGGTCAAGGCACATATGTGACAAATATAACATCCCTTTGAAAATACATACCTGCTCTTTTCCTCTGGTGACATCACTGTGATGCTCTCTATTGGGTATTATGTTATCTCTGCATTGAATCTTCACCCTGCTATGTTGTCTCTGCTGGGCATTTCCATCAATTCTATGGTCCCTCAATTGCTCTCTGCTACCCTCTGCTGGACTTCAGTTCTTCAGGATCTTTTGCTATCCTTTGTTCCAATATACTAAAATTTAATAGCCTTAGAAGGGACAGTTGATGCTCTTGTAGAACATGGTAGAAGCTATAAGCCACAACATTCAGAGACAGATCAGACAAGAGCCAATTGTTCTGGGTAATCTTTTGACTGTTTTTGCCTAGTGTTGACTTGAGGTCCAGGGTCCTAGACAACTGATTTAGGGTTGGAAAATTACTTGTGGATTATGAATCTGTCTCTCTAAAACCCATTTTAGGAACTTTACTTAAAAAATACTTCATAGGAATTTCGTGGGACTAAGGTCTAGGGATGTGCCTTGCTCCCAACATCTGTTTCATTGCCTTTCAAGTTTGTAAAGCAAATAGAATCCATATTTCTGTCCTGGCCCCCAGCTTTTGTGCCATATTTTGGTTGTCATGAACTCTCAACTCTATTCTTATAAAAATTAGAGTTGTTATTCCACTTTTTCTGTTGTCCATTATTATTATCCCATCTATCCTGAGTAGCAGTCCCATCCCTCCTTTGTTTTTCCTCTTGATTCTAACAAAGTTTAAAATGTACCTGTTTGGGAGAAGCCCTGGCCATTAATCACCAGCCTCAGCCCATTCTTAGATTTGGTGTCTTTGATACAATTATCACAGGATTGTGCCATTTTTCCAATTAATTTCTAGTTATTCTACATTTTTTTAGACCTTTTGAATGTCTTTTAAAAATCCAAGTGAACGGGGCAGCTGAGTAGCTCAGTGGACTGAGAACTAGGCCTAGAGACAGGAGATTCTAGGTTCAAATTTGGTCTCAGACACCTCCTGGCTGTGTGACCCTGGGCAAGTCACTTAACCCCCATTGCCTAGCACTTACCACTCTTCTACCTTAGAACCAATGATTCTAAGACAGAAGGTAAGGGTTTAAAAAAATGTAAGTTAAAATAAAAAAACAAAACAACCCAAGTTGTTTGTAAGTCCCCTGGGCAATTATTTGTCTTTTTGGAAAGCTCCTTCTTTTCTTCCTTATTGGGGTTGCTTGTTTTTATATTAGAATTTCGACCTTGGGAGGTTCCTTAGATTAACTCCCATTTTACAATCCTAAGTCATGGTATGCTTTAAATACTTTTCCTTAACTTTCCAAAATCTACAAGCCCCAAATATAGGGTGCCTATCAGCTATGCTTGGCTTTCTATCTCTTAGCTATCAAGAGCTTTAAGATTATGTTCACTTTCACCAAAAGTTTTTATCATTTCTACTTTAGGAATGAGTTTCTTCGTGTTGGTGAGAAGTTGCTGAATAATAGTACCTGTTGCTTATTTTCTTCTTTTTTAAAAAACCCTTACCTTTTTTGCCTTAGAATCAATACTATGTATTGGTTCCAAGGCAGAAGAGTGGTACAGTCTAGGCAATGAAAGTTGAATGACTTGTCCAGAGTCACACAGCAAGGAAGTGTCTAAAACGATATCCAAACCTACTCTCTAGAACAATGGTTCCCAAACATTTTTGGCCTACTGCCCCCTTTCCAGAAAAATATTACTTAGAGCCCCCTGGAAATTAATTTTTAAAAAATTTTAATAGCAATTAATAGGAAAGATATATGTATTAATGTTTCTACCTTTTTCATAAAATATAGTAAAGAAAGGTGTAAATTAGAAATATCGAACTTTGAAATTATGAAACTATTTATTGACCTAAACTATTCACCGCCCCCAAATGCACCTGTGGCCATCACTGCTCCCCTGGATCACTGCAGCACACACCAGGGGATGGTGGTGCCCACTTTGAGAATCACTGCTCTAGAACCTAGAATCAGTCTCTAGCCCCTGGCTCTTTATCCAGTGCTGCCCCCCTCTTCTATTTTTTGAGAACAGAAATATTCTTAACTTTGCTTTCTGTAGAGATTATCACATTTCAATATATTTGAAATCTTAACCATTACTATATCATGCTTCTGTGCCCAGTGTGTGATGCTTTCCTCAGATTGTGAATGATCTACATCTCTACCACCGTATAACTTCTATTTTCCCCATCAAATATAATTCCATTAAAATTATTTTCACTATACTTCCTCCTTTCAATTCATGGATTTCCTCATATGAATGAAGTATTATAACTCAATTATATAACTGTTATGCAATTCCAGCCAGTTTTGGTTATATCTTCCATTCTACCAAGGCTCATTGATACCTATAAGTCAAATTTACTCTCCTAAATTAAGATTTCAAATGTTTGACTCAAATGTTTTTAAGAGCCATTCCCCTATTTGACATTCCCCTAATTGACAAATGGATCAAAAGATATGAATTGGCAGTTATTAGTCAAAGAATTCCAAGTTATCAATTGTCGTTTGAAAAAAAAAGTTCTAAATCATGAATAGAGAAACATACATTAAAACATCTCTTAGGTACACCTCATACCTAATGGATTGGCAAGACAGGCAAAAGAGGAATGTTAGAGGTATTGGAGGGAAACAAATATATTTAATAGCATTGTTGGTGGAACTGTGAATTCATTCAACTATTCTGAGAAAGTGATTTGGAACTCTGCCCCAAAAAGTACTAAACTGTGCAGACCCTTTGTCTCAGCAATACCACTACTAGATCTATAACCCAGAGAGATACTTGTACAAAAATATTTATGACAGCTGTTTTTGTGTTGGCAAAGAATTAGAAACTGAGGGATGCTCATCAATTGGGGAACAGCTGAATCAGTTGTGATAAACATATGTGATGAAATGCTATTGTATTATAAGAAATGATGAAAGGAACAGTTTTAGAAAAATCCGAGACATATGAATTGATGCAAAGTGATGTGAACAGAACCAGGACAACAATTTATATAATAATAATAATAATAATAATGTTACTGTAAGGACAAACAACTATGAAAGATGTAGAAATTCTGATCGATACAATGGAACCAGCCACAGTTCCAGAGGACTCATGATGAAACACTCCATCTACCTCCGAAGAGAAGGGTGAAGGTGTTATGGGGAATATTGATCCTGATATTGATTGCTATTGATAATTATTGGTAGGCTATTACTTAGGAGATTCCTTTGTCAGTTGAGGGAATCAACTGGATTAATAGTTGATGAAACTGCTGGAGACTGGTTATAGAAAAGCTATTTATTTAACTATAAGGATGCAGGGAAAGAAAAGGAAAGTTATGAAATATATTGATTATTGATATATATATATATTTTTTCCTAAACTAAAGATTTGTAACTGAACCCCAAAACCCCCCAAAAACTGTTCTACAAGGAGTGTCTTCTGCCTGGAAAACCAGGCCTACTCTAAACTCCTTAATATCTCTAAAATATATTGCTAACTATCTAATCTATTTGTAATTTACTTACATTATATCTTTAAAGATTTAATGTAACTTCTATCTCTCCAGCCACAGAGATTCAGCTTCTCCTGCTTCTGACAGATTTTTACTGACACTCTCTTCTGCCTCCTGCTGTTGCTCCCCTGTCTTTTCACAGGAAACAGCTAAGCCGATTTCTCTCACAGAAGATCAGATTTACAATCTTTCTCCAAACCTCCAGGTGTTTTCCCAAACCAACTGTCATTAACTCTTCCAAGATTTCCCAAGGAAACTTCAACCATCCACCCTCTGAGCAACAGACTCAAAGAGGGTCCAGTAAATTCCTAATTGTCCCTCCTAGGGGAAGCTGAGAATTCTTTTCCCCATGATCTCTTGAGAATTCCTCTGAGTTAAAGGATCCCTGTACCACTCACAACCATCTATCCAGCCCTATTACTTATTCCTAGTTATTCAGAACCTCTAATTACTTAGATAATTAACAAATAACTTATTACAAAGGACTCAGAGTGTAGACTGTTCCTGTATATAGTTGATGTGGACTACAGAACAGGTTTTGCTTCTCTATTCTCCATCTCCCAAACACATCCTAGGTATTTTCACACTCATGCTTTTGTTTCTTCTCTGTTCCAGATTCCAATTATCACCTTAGAATCTTACTCATCCTTTCAAATGTGCTAGCTATTGTTATCTTTATGAATAATTCTTTGTTCAAATGCTCTGTCTTATTCACTATGTCTAGTACAAATGACTGAATTTGGGACTTGTTCTTTTGGTAATTTCTTTCCAAAAACTAAGCCAAACTATGTTTGGATACAAAGTTAAATTGA
This sequence comes from Gracilinanus agilis, assembly GCF_016433145.1. NCBI lineage: Eukaryota > Metazoa > Chordata > Mammalia > Didelphimorphia > Didelphidae > Gracilinanus > Gracilinanus agilis. The sequence goes on along the minus strand of NC_058132.1, from coordinate 193,562,376 downwards.
TATGATAATAAGATAGGTCCCTGTATCGAAGTGGGATACATTCTAAGACCTACTGTGGATATAAGAGAATACCTGTTGACTCCATGTATAATGTTATTTTCTTGTACATACATATGAATAATAAAGTTTAATTGATAAATTAAACACACAATAAGATATTACCAACATTAGTTAATAATAATACATATTGTACATTATTATATAGTACTGTACAGTCAGTATTCTCTCTGCTTGCTCCAGTCCCTTGCTTCAGTAGTCCACAGCCCACCATTTTTCTGGCCCCTACAAAAAACAAAACTTCCAAGTAAAAGCAAAACTGATATGAGAGATCACTGATGTGGACAGACTGCTGCTGGAGGCAGACCCCAGGTACAGAAAGAGAACTTTGCTCTTACCTGTCATCTGCTGGCCCACCTTTTGCCTATCTTCTGTCTGTCCTCACTCAGGTCCCAGTGGTTACTTTACTTTACCTTAGGTAACTAAAACTTCAGAAAGCAAGATGTGGATAAGGGGAGACTACTATATATAGATCTAATAATTCCATATACACAATCAACTGAATGTTACATGAATTTTTACAAATATTTAAAAAAATTTTAAAGAGTAAAAATATGCATACGTACAAAAATATTTACAGAAACTTCTGTTATTACAAAGAACTGGAAACTGAAGGGGTATCCTTTGGTTGAGGAATGGATAAACAGATTATATTATAATAGAATATTGTTATGCCATAAGAAATGAGGAAGAGGATGTTCAGTTTTTCAGTTGTGTCCAACTCTTAATGAGCCCACTTAGGTTTTTCTTCACAAAGATAATGGATTGGTTTGCCATTGCCTTCTCTAGCTCATTTGACAAATGTGGAAAATAAGGCAAATGGAGTTAAGTGACTTGACCAGTGACACACAGCTAGTAAGTGTCGAAGGCTGGATTTGAATTCATGTCTTTGTGACTCCAGCCCCAGTACTCTTATCTCCTATGCCACTTGGCTACCCTGATGAAGAGAATAGTTTCAGAGGAATCAGGGGAGACTTAAGTGAGCAGAAAACCAGGAAACAGTTTATGTTATTTATGCATTATAAAACAAAAAAAAAACACCCTTGGAAATATTTAAGAATGCAATAAAATTAATATCAATGCAATGACCAACTCTGATTTCAGAGGGGCAATAATGAAGGATGTTATCTATCTCCTTGCAAAGAAGCAATGAGCTAGATATGAAGAATGAGGCACAAGTTTTTGGACATAGTCAATATAGGAATTTGTATTGCATGACTACTCACAGTTGTTTCAAAGTGTTGTTCCTTTTTTTTTTTTCAGTAGAGGGTAGGCAAAAGAGAAGGCAAATGCTTGTTAATTGAAAAAAACTTAAAAGAATGATAGAACATTTATTAAGCATTTACTTACAAATACAAATAACCAAGACAAGCCCTACCCTCAAGGAGCTTACATTCTAATAGGGGAAGATAACAAATTTGGAGAGATGGTGAATTATTTTGGACAGCAAAGTCAAAGTGGGGGAGTGTCTTATTAAGGGAATTTGTCTCATTAGGAGACCATGTTCAAACTTGCTCCTCCGCAAGGTCACTCTGGCACCACAGTTTTCAGTAAGAATCATTTATTAATTATAAAATGGACAGTGAAATATTTGATTACAGCAACAATAAAATATACAACTAAGAAGCATGAAAGTGAAAGCAATAAAAGCCTATATAAACAAAGAATTTATCACCAAATGGGGGGAGACACCAAATCAGGGGAGACACCAACTCCTGGGTTCACAAGGCTGGGGGTCCCGGTACAGCCACCCAGAGTCCCGACTGGGACAGTCCCAGGCAGGGCGTCCTCTTCACGGGTGAGACTCCAGAGGGCTGAGGGCTTCAAAAGGACCTTTATGGGGATCATAGACAAAAGTGGCTTTTGGCCAGTATGCTTGCATGACTTGGCTAATCTTGCGGAGGAATGGGGCGTGAGGGATTAAAGCCAAAGACCAGGGACTAAACAATTTTGATTCCAAGAATCTTCCCAAGAGAGGGGGCCAACCCTCCCTGAAAGATCCATGGGACTGTTTATAGTTTTTTGGGAGTGGTGAGTTCCTAGAAACTGTCGGCATACAAAGAGTTAGACATCCACCTGGGGCCTGGCTAGGGTCCCAGGAGATATCCTCCTTCATGCCTGTCCTTGGACCAATACTATGTGGCCATATCTAGGTCCAGAGTTAGGCCTATGCCTGTATAAGCTTTCCAAATTCATATATGAATCTTTCAGGGAGAAGGAAGAGGCTAGATATTTCCATGCTTACATTTGAACTCTCAAATTTTGAATATCACAACATGAAGATTATACTGTGATAAGATCTTTGTTTTAGATGCTTTGCAATTGCCTTTGAACAGATTAAGGTTCTGACTTGATTAAGAAAATTGTTCTATTAGTTAGCCATAGGCTAATTAATAAGGTAATTGTGTGGAATTATGAAGAAGACAAAAAATAGACAAACAGATAATTTGCTACTTATGTTAAGTTTTGGATTTGCACATAAAACATTCCTTTACCTTTTTCCTTATTTTAAATCCTTGGATAGAGGAAAAGGCTTCCAGAAGGAACATGGTATGGGATATAGCCATACCTACCATCTGCATAAAAAAAAAAAAATGATCTTTCAGAATGTATTCCTGCTAGTTTTCTGCACTGCGTATTTATTTGGAAACAGAAGAAAATAATTCAACCAGCATCTTTATTCCATCAGTCCTGAACCTTACATTACACATAAAGCTTATGGCATTTTTGCATTTCATTTTCTGTCCTCAGAACTCTGGAGAAGTCCAAGACTTCTCTGTCTCCAAAACACTAGTTTATATTGCAAGGGAAGATCTAGTTCCAAGGCTCAGAACACCGAGGAGAAAAAAAGTATAAATGGGAAGAAATTGTAGGTTGTATAGGTTACAAGAGATAAAACTTTCAAAAAAGGAAGCAAAGAGGTGATGCCTAAAAGAAAGCGAAGATCTAAAAATTTGTTTCTCATTCTCCTGCAAAAAGGCCTGCTGAAATTAGAAGTCTTCCCAGTAAGATCAGGAGTGAAACAAGGATGCCCATTATCACCTCTATTATTTAACATTGTACTAGAAACATTAGCAGTAGCAATTAGAGAAGAAAAAGAAATTGAAGGTATCAAAATAGGCAATGAGGAGACCAAGCTATCACTCTTTGCAGATGATATGATGGTCTACTTAAAAAATCCTAGAGAATCAACTAAGAAACTAGTAGAAATAATCAACAACTTTAGCAAAGTTTCAGGATACAAAATAAATGCAGATAAATCATCAGCATTTCTATATACTTACAACACATCTCAGCAGCAAGAGTTAGAAAGAGAAATACCATGTAAAATCACAGTGTAAAACACTAAGGAATCTATCTACCAAAACAAACACAGGAATTATATGAACACAACCACAAATCACTTTCCAGACAAAAAGGCCTGCTGATATCAAGCACTAGGAGAGGGAGAATATCTTACTCTGAGGTGGATTACCAGCATCTCTTCATCTCATTTACCATTATAAGTTTCTTCTAATAGGGCAGCTAGGTGGTTCAGTGGATAGAGCACCAGGTCTGGGGACAAGAGTCTTGGGTTCAGATCCGGCCTCAGACAGGTCCTAGCTGTGTGACCCTGGACAGGTCACTTAAGCCCTTCCCATTCTTCTGCCTTGGAACCAATACTTATTAGTGTTGATAAAAGATAAGGGTTTTAAGAAAAAAGCTTCATCCACAGTCCATGTGCTGTGTAAGGAATGTACAAGGGAAGTGATATGAGATATATATCTTTTACCACATTTATGAAAGAAAATGTCTTACAGAAGATTATTAGAGTTTTAATCATTTGGGAATTAATTATTTGCAGAGAGGCAAGATGGAGTTGTCCTGGATCAGAGAACAATGACATTCTCCTGAAGCCACAGAGTTATCTTCTTATCACACTCCTATACAAGTATTGTGCCTACATTTCAATAACTGAAAGGCAATATTGACTTCTTAGGTTAAGAACGGGGGAGAAAAAAAACAGCAGAAATTAGCTTCTAATTCTTAAGGGCTTTATTTTTTATTCTCAGAAGAGTTACTATACTATATGACAGATAACAAAATTCTTATGTATTGAATAGAAACACTATTCACAGTTATAGTCTACGTTAGAAAAAAGAAGCCTGTCTTGTTTCCTCCCTAGAGGTTGGGCCTTAGTATAGCTCATCTATGGGATCACATAGATATCCAAGGCCTTTGCTGGTATTAGGTCCTGAATAATTAATCATGTAATCTGTCCTTCCTGTGGCACTAGCTTTGTATGGAGGAGGAATAAGCTCAGTTTGATGTCCAGGGAAACAGTGAGGTTCTTTTTTAAATCCTGCAGGGAAAGATAGGAAATGGAAAAGTTACACCACTGAACAGGGTTTATCTTAATAAAACTACTAGCTGATATTTACATAATAATTAAATGTTTTACATACATTATTTTTCTTGATCCTTTCAATAACTGTGAGCTAGGTAAAATCAGAATGTATTATCTCCATTTTATAGATGAGAAAATTCAAGCTCAGAGGGTAAAATAATTTGCTCTTGGGTCATACTTACTTTCAAAATTGGGATAAAAACCCAGGTCTCTCCCAATGCCCAATATAGTGCATTTCCCCCCACTGTACTACACAGATATTAGGACTGTTTACATTGGAGAAAGTAGGGAACTGGTTATTTCAATACAAAGAAACAACCTGTAGTGGATAGGATAGGTTTCCTACAGTAACTCAATGGGGAAAAAAGTCTATATTCTAGGCTGGAAGAATCCTGGGGAATTTTAGCAATAGTGGATTTTAGAGGTAAAACATTCTAAAACACCCATTTGAAGTGGGCTTAATTTTAGTAGGTAGGAGCAGTGAATACTACTACCTCATCCCAACCCTGCCCTCCACCTTAAAATACTTACTACTTTGTGTTGGAGGTAGCTTCTTTCTGTAGCTGGCACCAAAGGTTGTTTCAAAATAGTGACCAAACTAGAAAGGAAAACAGAGATATTTCAGTAAAAATTATGCAGCCAAGTCTCAAAGAACAGAGGTCTCCATGGCACTAGTAGTAACAGACTTTGCTTCAGCTTATATGGACTAGAGGGAGACTTTGCACCAAAGATTCCCATGAGGAAAGTTCAAGTATATGTATTCAGTATGATTATGGGGGAATCTACCCTTATCTAGGAGCCACTGGTGTTTTAGGGATGTGTGAACAGTATTGAGACAGAATTAGTAGATAGGATAAAAATCCTATCTTGCTTGATGAGGAATTACACGGCATCTTTTGTGTCAGTTATCAAAAGGTAATTTCCAATTTGTAGTTAGGGTGCATAATTCTCTTATAAGCACCATGTAGTTTTCTCTGATAAAGAAATAGGCCAAAAGAAGAAAAAGAAGTAAGGTTACCTTGGAAGGTAGTGGTTGTGGTTGAACAATCTTCTCAAGGCTATACCTCTCCTGGTTCCAGTTGCCCATTAAGGTACGGTTGGAGTAAGAATTTTCATTGGTTGTACATCTCCATCCATACTGGAAAAACTTGGACATTTCATTCCAGTCTGTCCATACTTCACCATGGCCATCTGCATGCATTAGGCAGCCATATTGTGGATTTGTGAGAAAGCAAGAAAAGGATATTTTCTAGGGAAAAGCAGAAAAAGGAAACCTTTATAAAGATAACAGAATTTGGTTTTTTTTTTTCATTCTCTGTTTCACACAGTGAGATAAGAAACATTTCTTGGAAAGATATGAAGTCCAATGAAAGTTCAGGTTCTTCCCAAAGTTTGCTGCAGTCCATTCTTTGGTTCCTGTTCTATCATATACCAGTAGCTCCTTCTTTACCTGCCCTCACACCAAGCATAAATGGATGCCACTTAGCTGAGATGATTGTATTGGAGGGAACTCCAAAAAATTTTAGGTTCCCAGAAATTCAATATAGATCTCAACCCCTCCAAAAAACCAACCCCAAACAAAACAACTAAAAAAAAAAAAATCAGCCCAATTCTACTTTTGTATAATTCTAACAGAAAAATTTTCTTACCTCAAGCCTACATTTACATCTTTACAACCTCTACTCAATTGATCGTAGTTCTTCCTCCCTCCCCCCATCCATCCCCACTCCCAGCTCTAGCTCTAGTTAAGGAGAACAAACCTATTTCCACTATAACAACCTTTTCAATAATTGCTGACAGTTATCATGTTCTCCCTAAGTCTGACCATCCCCAGTTCAGACCTCAGGTTCAGAAACAAGAAAATACCTGATCTGAGCTAAAGGGAGATGATCTGCAATAAAATGACCTGCTTGGAATTTTTTCAGAACAGTAAGAGAAGCCCTGACTTTTCTTTTCCATTTCTCACTCTTCACAAGAGATGCCAGATCATCAAACCTAGATTTCAAGGTTTCAACCTAAAGCAAATCAGGATCCTCACTCTACTGGTCTGTTTGAATTTCTGAGGCCATGATGAAAAGGCCACTCCCAATATTTTAGGCAAAGTTGATGAAACTGAGTATTAATGGGACGGTAAGACTAAGCAAAAAGGTCACTGACCCCTCTTTGTGAAGTTTGCTGTTCCCAGGCAGCAGGATAACTAAAGTGAGCAGTGATCCGATGCTCAGAGGACCTAGCCCTCAAACCATAGCTAACCTTTTATCCTTTGTGTTGTAGTAGTGGAATAGTGAGTAGAATGGGAGCTCTTTCCTTAGTAGGCCTGGGGATCAAAGGATTTAGGGCAGGGGGGTCCTCTAATCCCATTCGAATGAACAAACATTTATTAAGTGCCTACTTTGTATGTGCAAACACCTCAAGTATTACTGAGTTTAGATGGCGTAATTTCAAAAAGGAGACATCACTAACGGTGGGCGGGGTTCCAACCTTTATATTTTACAACCAGAGGCCCAGATGAGAAATGACTTGCTTAAGGTTGACCCAGCCGGTAAGAGGCAAAGAGCAGGACTAGGATAAAATTCTTGGGAAAAGCTCAGGCTGAGGGGATCTTTATAGTGAGTAATGGAAAGGGTGCTGGATCTGGAACCCTGAGGACCAGCTCTACTTATACATTTACTACCTACTACCTGTGTGACCCTCACAAGTCACCGGGCTTGTCTGGATCTCTAAAAAGAGAAGTCCAAGACTCATCCCAAGATAAGGGGTGGAGGCGGGAAAGTTGGTGACCAGGAACATCGCCTGGGCGATTGCTTGTGACGTCACGGAGGTGTTGACGAAATCAGCTCGTGCTTGGCTAGTCCTGGGGGAAGGAGTCGTTTTACCTTTTTGGAAAAGTCCATCATATTTGCGGTCATGGTAATCACGACCACCTCTCTCTCTCTCTCTCTCTCTCTCTCTCTTTCTCTCTCTCTCTCTTGTTGTCAAGGCAACCGGAGCTGTGGCGCGTCATCATTCAGCGACCGGGGAGGAGAGGTGGCCTGGGGGCAGGAAGGGGAAGTGACAGATGACGTGTGATTTTCCAGGTTGGGCGAGTGGCGGCGAGCTGAGGCACCATGGTCACTCGCCGCCTCCTGCTGGTTGGGGAAGGGAATTTCTCCTACGCCGCTGCCCTGTGCGAGGTTCTAGAGCCCGGCACTAGTCTTATAGCCTCCTGCCCCCAAGGACCCACGGCCCTGGCGGGGGATCCAGTATTCCAGGAGAACCTACGGCGCCTACGCGAGCGAGGTATGAGGCCCCGCCCCTCATCGAAACCCCGCCTCTTCCCGAAACCCTTCCCCTTTCTGTCATGTGGCCTTCCCGCCTTTGGGCATCCTCTTAGGCTTGGGATTCTTTTTTTTTTTTTTTTTAAACACCCCTCCCCCCAATATGGGTTGAGGTGGGAGAATGCACTTTCATTCTCTTTTTCCTATTCCTGGAAACTTTCCCCTCTGCTCAGACCACAGATATCCCTTGTTTCCTTTAATTCTCAAAAAAATTCCATCTTCTATGGTAAACCTTCCCTTACCCTTTGAAGTCCAGTGCTTTCTCTCATTTAATGATTTCCCACATATTCCTGCATATAGCTTGTTTTTGCATATATTTGTTTGCATGTTGTCTCCTCAGAAGATGGAGGGCATCTTGCCTCCTTTTTTCTACACAGAGCTTCCTTAGCACACTGTATGACACATAGTTATTCATCCTTCTTTTTTCCACAAAGAGGACCAGTGACATCATGGGGTGATGTTCTGACTTGTGCATGAATTGAATTTAAGTGAGACAGAGTGGCACAGCCATCAACCTCATTCTCTTCAAGAATCATCCAAGTTCAGTGGGAAGACAAGAGTCAGGACACATTTGGCAATGTGGATGTAGTTGATGATCTTCAGTATCTGACCAAGCTCTAACCTCTCCAGAGCCAACTTCATGGCTGTTGGAACAAATTGTTCTCCTCTGCCCATTCTGACTTATAAGGGGGGCATCTTCACATGTTTGGGGTAGATATCTCCTAAGTTATTAATGGGTTTGAAGCCTCAGTTACCCTCTACCTCATCTAATCTGTCTGCTGATATAGTGTTACTGGGGTGTGGCTGCTGTGAGTACAACTTCTTGGAGCTACCTGTGAAAGTTGGGTGAAAGGTGGATATTAAAGATAGATGAGCAGCCCAGAAAAAGGATTGGCAAGCTTTCAGCTAGGTGGCACAGTGGATTGAGGCTGGGCCTATAGTCAGGAAGACTCATCTTCGGGCATATAGTAGGTCCTTAATAAATATTTGTCAAATTGAATTGCTGGAGGAATAGCTTTCAGTCCTGTGCTGAACTGCATATGATCCCCATGCTCTTTGCTTTTTGTACTCCTTTATAACTCCTCTTTCTTCCCCAGGTGCTGAAGTACGATTTGGGGTGGATTGCACCCAGCTGGCAAATGCTTTTGCAGTGGATGGCTGGAAGTTTGATCGAATTTATTTCAACTTCCCCCATTGCGGAAGGAAAGCTGGAGTAGCTAAGAACAGGGAGCTGCTTGCTAGATTTTTTCAGAGGTAAGATGGGGCTGAGTCCTTTACTAGCATCTAGTGCATTAAAAGTATGTGACAGTGGTCCTAGAGGAATGGCTGAGACCTGAAATAATGAGAAGGCAGAGCAAAAGAATATATAACCTCGGACCTGCCCCGACAACTGACTTGTATGAAATTTGAGTATGGTTGTGTTGTATTTTCAGTGGATGTTTATATATATATCTTTTCAAAGTGGTTATGATGTGTAGGAAGTGATAAAATTTGTGGTACAGGCAGTAAAATAACTATGGGAAACCAGGCAGAGGAGAGAAGAAAATGGGAAAGGCTGTCCAGGTGACGTATCATGTTAGAGGTAGGAGTAAGATTGAGCATTAGAATATAGATTTATAGCTGGTAGGGACCATAGGGAATCATCTGTTCCAACCTTTTAATTTTATAGATGAGGAAACAGACTTAGAAAAGTTAAGTGACTTGCCCAGTGTCCTACAGTTAGTGTCAGAAAGAGAATTCCTTGAGGGAAGCATTAAATTTGGTATTTGGAGTCTAGAGGGAGGATATGTCATGTAGGGAGAAATTCCTGGAACAAGAACAAGAACTTCTGTAATCAAGATCTATAGTGCAGTATAGCAATGAAGTGATATGTTTTATGTTAACTATTAGGGAATTTAAAACATACTTAGGAAAATGAAATCTTCTGGTCACATTTTACAGCATTTCCTTCTAGTATGAACCTTAATGCTTCTGGTTGAAAAAATACTATGTAAGTATTTGTAAGTAATTTCATTTTATTCTCATTTTCCTGCATTTGAAGTCAGATTTCTTAAAAGTTTGGTCCATAAAAGACAGTCTTAAAATCTGGTTATATTGGTGGTAAACATGGTTATTTCTAATTGATACTGAGGAATAACTCTTCTTTTCCTATAGCTGTGCTGATGTCCTTGCAGAGAGAGGGGAGGTCCATGTGGCACTGTGCAGGGGACAAGGTGGAACTCCTGCTGATTGTCCCAGGAGAGAATGGCACAATAGTTGGCAAGTAGTAGCAATGGCAGCTAGAGGAGGACTCATCTTGAGCAATGTTCATCCTTTCAACTCTGAGGCTTTGCCAGGATACAAGTGCACTGGGTACAGGTATTAAACTACAGTGGTTAAAACCAAGCTTTTCATGGGGCAGCTGGATAGCTCAGTGGATTGAGAGCCAGGCCTAGAGACGGGAGGTCCTAGGTTCAAATCTGGCCTCAGACACTTCCCAGCTGTGTGACCCTGGGCAAGTCACTTGACCCCCATTGCCTACCCTTACCACTCTTCTGCCTTGGAGCCAATACATAGTATTGACTCCAAGACAGAAGGTAAGGGTTTAAAAAAACAAACAACAACAACAACAAAAAAAAAAACAAGCTTTTCTCTCACCTCTCCCCTTATGCTTAAAAACTGAACCATAACATTTTTCTCTGACATTTTTTGAATCAGTCCCTTGGGAATGCTCATTCCCTCTTGCTATTATTCAATACATACTTAGGATCTCTTGTTTTGCCAGGAGTCAGAACAAATCTTTTCATGTTGAAGGTGCTTTGAATCACATCTTTACTCGGAGCTTACCTTTTAAAGAATCTCAGCCCATGATCTGCAGAGTCAGACTGGATGACCATTGGCTTTCCTTTCCTGTACCAGAAGTACTAGTAGGAAAGATAAACAGGTAATCTCTTATTTTCTGGAAATATTATCCATCTCAGAATATGTACTAATTGACTTACTGGAAGCTCTATATCCTTTTTTTTTTTAATAATTTTTTATTTTTAGAAAAATTTTCCATGGTTACATAAGTCATGTTTTTACTTTCCCCTTCACCCCCTCAAACCCCCCCCCCCCCCTTAGCTAATTCGCATTTCCATTGATAGTTATATGGGTGTGGTCTTTTCAGGTCTACATCCCCAATCATGTCCTCATCAACCCAAATGTCCAAGCAGTTGTTTTTCTTCTGTGTTTCTACTCCTGTAGTTCTTCCTCTGAATGTGGATAGTGTTCCTTTCCACAAATCCCTCAGAATTGTCTTGTGTCATTGCATTGCTGCTAGTACAGATGTCCATTACATTCTCTTTTACCACAGCGTATTGGTCTCTGTGTACAATGTTCTTCTGGCTCTGCTCCTTTCACTCTGCATCAATTCCTGGAGGTCTTTCCAGTTCACGTGGAATTCCTCCAGTTTATTATTCCTTCTATATCCTACAGATGTTAAATGGTTAATGATAATAATGATCCCTATAAAGCTATCAATCTGGAATTCCCTAGATTCTAAGTAATTACAATTGCCACATTTTTTAGTGTCACACATAAGGTAGTAGTTGAGATTCTGAAGTCAGTGGACATTTTTATTCATATTGAAAGATAAGAGCTAGACCTGTGATTTCATTGGTGCAGAGAACTCCTCTTCTCTGCAACATAAAAGCATTAGAGAATTGTCCAGAGCACTGAATGGCTCATTGATTAGCCCAAGGTCACATAGATTTTGAACCAGGCCTTCCTGACTTTATGCTGTTCTCTCAGTGGAATTTCTTTTATTTCTTAAATTAAGCCTACTTCTTAAGCTTATGGTTAACTCCTCTTGCTATTTGTTATTCTTCTTTTTAATTTCACCAAAACAAGAGTGGGTTTTTTTTTAGTAGTTTTTTTTTACACCCTTAACTTCTGTGTATTGGCTCCTTGGTGGAAGAGTGGTAAGGGTGGGCAAATGGGGGTCAAGTGACTTGCCCAGGGTCACACAGCTAGGAAGTGTCTGAGGTCAGATTTGAACCTAGGACGTCTCTAGGCCTGACTCTCAATCCACTGGGCTACCTAGCTGCCCTCATATTTTGAAAGTTAGAAAATTATTTCCCTTTTGTGTCAAACAGGAGTTTCCTTGAAACCAATTCAAGCCATCCTGTCAGGATCATAAATGAAAAACTGATTGCTGAGCTGGGTAAAATGTTTTCACTTCGAAGGCTGAAATGCCCCACTCTTCTGCTTCCAGAGAAAAGCTATTGTAATCACTTTGCCTGGAGCTCTGACTCTTTATCAGCTCCATTTTGGATCATTCCCCAAAAAGAGAAAATTCTGCATTCTGACTTGTCTGCTGGTGAAATGAAATGTGATATGGAGGAGTTTCTGGTGTCATTTTCAAGGCTTCATCTTCAGAAACATCTAGAGTGGAACAGGGAACAAGAGAGCCAGACGAGAATTGAAAGCCCAACAAAGTTTTCTCTCAGACCTTCCCTCTTAGTTTATGCACAAGATGTCATCGAAGGACTCGACTTCCTCCCAGGGTCTCTGCATATCCTCAGTGGTCCTGTTTTTAGGAAATGTCTTGTTTCACCTTTCATGCTGCCAGCATTTCATGAGACTTTATTTGTTTATGGGTTTAATAAAAAAGCAAGGGATTCTTGTCTTCACTTATTCCTGGAAAACCTGAAATGCTCTTTACATGACCTTCTGACTCAGAGATTGCCAGATGGCCCTGAACTGAGCAGCTCTTTGACATTTAAGCCTCAGAAAAACAAAAAAGATTATGTGATTTGCGTGAAGCCTCGCAATTTTGGTCCAGATGAAATTGTGGGTTTGGTTATTGGATCTGTCATAACATCTGCTACAAGCCAGCTATACAAAGACCTGGATTTTGTATTTGCATCTGTGAACTTGGACCTTTTAGTCATGCTGGTTTGGGGGATCCCTGACTGGAGAATTTTGTGGACCTTTGACCAACGTTTTCTGGATCATTTTGTCCCTGGGAAAGTAGAACCCTTTAAGACTTTTTCCCTCTATCCTCCATCTTATGTTCATGATGTTAGCTTTTGGCTAGATGAGGAAAGAAGATTTGATGAAGTGGAATTTCATACTGTGGCTCGAGCTGTATCTCAGGATATGATCACATCCATACGGCTCCTTAATCGCTTCCAGCACCCACAAACTGGGCAGATAAGCCTTTGCTATAGACTGACTTACCAGACTTGTGACAGAGCTCTAAGTCACCAGCAGGCAATAATGATTCAAAACAAGTTCAGGACTGAGATACAGCAATGTCTACATGTGACAGTAAGATAGCCTTGTGGAATTATGTCATTTTTCTTCAAGCATTGGCATGATTAAAAAGAACAATACCTGTTCTTTCTACTTTAAAGACTGTGCCTCATTATTTTGCTGAGCCACTCACATCTCAGCCTTCTGCATTCTGATTTGTCTCTACTATTGTAGCATGTAAAATCTTGCAGCTATGTTTTTCATGGGTGCAAGCTAACAGTTGCCCAGTTAGAACTCAGAACCTGGCATAAGACACTTAATTGAAACTACTGTCTCCAAGATTACTAACAATCTTGTAGCTCCTAAATGCAATGTTCTTTTCCAGACATCATTCTTCTTGACTTTTCTGTGCTTTTTTATATTGCTGATCACTCTTTCTATTCACATTGTTGTAGTCGTGTATTTTTTTTCTTGGCTCTGCTTATTTCATGCTATTATCAAATTGTATCTTTCCATGCTTCTCTGTATTCATCATATTTGTCTTTTTTTTCTGTATAGTTCTATTCCATTATACTCATGTAACATAATTCATTTAGCCATTCCTATCAGTGACCTCCTTAGGGTATATAAGCTCAGTAGTAGGATATGGACATTTTAGTCACTTTATTTGCATAATTCCAAAATACTTTCCAAAATGTTTTTTTTTAAACCCTCACCTTCTGTCTTAGAATCAGTACTGTGTATTGATTCCAAGGCAGAAGAGCAGTAAGGGCTAGACAATGGTGGTTAAGTGGTTAAGTGACTTGCTCAGGGTCATACAGCTAGAAAGTGTCTGAGGAAACTGATTCACCAACAGTGAATTAGTTAGTATGCTTATCTTCCTGCAACTCATCCAACATTGACTGTTCTCATCTTTTGTCATCTTCACCAGTTTGCTGGGCATAACAAAAATTCACATTTTTGTCAAAGCCACTACCTTCCAATTTTCCTAGTTTACAGCTTTTGGGTCATCCTAATTGTTCAATCTTTCTCATCCACAAGTCAAATCAACAAGCATTTATTAAATATGTGCTATGTATCAGGTATCATATAAGAGCTGGAGAGACCAAAAAAAAAGGCTATCAGTTGCCATATTCTGTCTCTTCTACCTCCATGACATCTCTAGCATCTATACCTTTCTCTCCCTTCACATAAAACCCTCTACTAAGCACAGCATGGAGGACAAAAGTAGTAGATGTCATCCTAGTTTATCATGCCTCTTCCCTGAAAGTGAAATCAGTTTCTTTACTGGTTTGCCTGCCCTTTAGTCTATTCCTGCTCTAATTTATCACCCAACTAGCTACCAAATCAATATTTTTTTTAATTTTTAATTTTTTAAACCCTTAACTTCTGTGTATTGGATCCTAGGTGGAAGAGTGGTAAGGGTGGGCAATGTGGGTCAAGTGACTTGCCCAGGGTCACACAGCTGGGAAGTGTCTGAGGTCAGATTTGAACCTAGGACCTCCTGTCTCTAGGCCTGACAATCCACTGAGCTACCCAGCTGCCCCCCTAAATCGATATTTTTAAAGAACAGGTTTGATTGATATTTATTTGCTTAAGAAACTTCAGTAGTTCTTTATTACATCCAGGATAAAATATGAACTGCTTTGTTTGACTTTTAAAGCTTTTCATAATCTGACCAATTTTCTTTCTCGACTGATTTCCCATTATTCCCTCTCACGAACTGCATGGTTCTAGCCAAAATGGCTGATTAATATTACTCATTCAAAACATTTATTTTCCTTTCTCTATGTTTTTGCACAAGTTGTCCCTCATTCCTGGAATCAGTATCTTTCCCTTTGCCTTGTAGAATCCCTAGCTTACTTCAAAGCACGGTTTAGGTGTTCGCTCCTACAGGAGGTATTCTTTTTTGTGTTCTTCTCTGCCTTCTGTTTTGTGTGTGTGTGTGTGTGTGTGTGTGTGTGTGTGTGTGTGTGTGTGTGTGTTTGTGTGTGTGTGTGTGTGTGTGTGTGTGTAGCAATTAAGAGAAATTAGAATCTCAGGTATATATTTTTATCTGGACCCCGTGTATTGACCTTTTCTCCCTATCAGGGTCGAGAACTGGAATGGGATATCTAAGATAAAAATCTGAGATTCCTCTTTTGATTCCTTTCATAATTCTCACTTTTCTTCAAAATGCATTATTGAAAAAGCTTTGGGCTCTCAGTAATCCAGCAGGAGGGGGGGCTAACACTGTTCCCCTTTGACAGAGAATGCAGGGGCTTAGTACAGCCAAGGTCGACCCTGGCAGGGCATTTTGCCCAGAATTAAAGTAAAATAATGAGGCTCAAAAAAATTGTTTAATACCATCAAGGCTGAGAACTTCAGGGGCTTTCCGGCCTAACGAAATGTCCCAGGCTTCACCTAATGATAATACATATAGTTGATAGTTTAGCATAGGTTTTTATCTATACCTGGAGGCTTCTAAGGCTTTTGTTTTGACTATAGTAAAAATACTGCTCTCTGTAACTGTGGGAAACTTTCTTGGGCTTTTGGGGGAAGGGGATCTTTAACTTTCTATATAATAAACTGGTGACTCCATTGTACCTCAGAGCACTTTGAGCTAACAAGTCGTGCTTCCAATCTGTTTCGTTCTTTACATCTGACGACCACCCTCGGCCACTCAGATAAGTCTCTGGTTATAGAGCAGGATCTCTATATGTGTGCATATGTAGATGTGTGTTTGCATAGAATTTTAGCTCTTTTAGGTCAAGGACTATTTTTTTGGTCATTGTATCCTCAGTGAATATCACTGGACTGAGAACATAATAGGTATTCAATAAATATGTGTGTGTTTTTTAAACCCTTACCTTCCATCTTAGAATGGATACTAAGTATCATTTCCAAGGCAGAAGAGTGATAAGGCCTAGGCAATGGGGGTTAAGTGACTTACCCAGGGACACACAGCAAAGAAGTATCTGAAACCACATTTGAACCCAAGACCTCCAGTCTCTAGGCCTGACACTCTATCCACTGGGCCACCTAGCTGCCCCTCATTATGCATATATATACATATATATGTATATATATGCATATATTTAAAAATATATATACTATGGGGGGCAGCTGGATGTTTCAGTGGATTGAGAGCCAGGCCTATAGATGGGAGGTCTTGGGTTCAAATCTGACCTCAGACACTTCTTAGCTGTATATCCCTGGGCAAGTCACTTGACCCCCATTGCCTACCCTTACCAGTCTTCTGCCTTGGAGCCAATACACAGTATTGACTCCAAGACAGAAGTTAAGGGTTTAAAAATATATACTTATGCTCTGATAACAAAATTGCTCTCTGTCCCTTTCTGTACTTTTTTGTTCTGTGCATTAAAAAAATGTTTTATTGATGTTCTTTTCTTTTGCATTTCTAACACTAACTTTCCCTCCCTTGTAACAAATACAGTCAAACAAGACAAATCAACACAGTGACCTCATCTGAAGGTCTCATCCTGCATCTTTACACCCTCTGTTTTACCACTATTAAACTATCTCAGTTGTAGCTGAGGCCTATATGTGTTGTCTCTCATCTTAGAATGAGTTCTATTATTGTAGGGACTGTCTTCCTTTTTTATTTGTATCTCTTCTGCTTAGCATATAGTAAGTACTTAATACATTTTCATTCAATCAATCATGTATTTATTAAGTGCCTTTTATGTGCCAGGTACTGTGCGAGGCACAGGGATATAAGGTGAAAAAGATATGTCCTCTGCTTATATGGCAGAATATAAGGAGCTTATAGTCTTTGGGGGAAGCAGCATGTACATATATAAGCATGTATAAAATGTATACAGAATAAGTAAATTTTTTTGGAAGACACTAATCATACTAGTAGTGACACTCAAAAGTCAGGAGGCAAAATGAAGTTGCAGATGAATAAAAGAAAAACTTAACAGGTTGTTGAGACACAAATAAGAGAGTTGGTTTTAGTTTACATTAAATGAGAGAAAAACATAATTTTCTGAGATACTTGGGCATCTCATTGCATTGTTTATAATAAGCATTGTTTATAATAATAAGAAAAAGACTATATAATAAGAAAATAATAATAATAATTTATTGTTAAATAATAAAAATAATAACTATAAAATAATAAAAAAAACCTGCTTCCCTGGCTTCCTTCTACTACTCTACTCAAGAAGTGGGTTAACTTTTTGTGACCTCTTGTCTTCCCACAGGTTAGATGGTTCTGAGGGCAAATGCTAGAGAAAGAAAGTCAATAGGCCTTGGCAACAGATGATTGTGTGTAGGGAGTTAGAGGTGAAGACATTTCTTTGACAGGCCTCCTGACCACACTATCCATCCTCATTGGTTGGGAAGTTCTGACATTTTTCTTTGCCCATGTACTTACCATCTTTAGAAGCCACTGCAAAGTTGTCTTAAAAACAGAAACAAAAACAATAACAAAACACTGAAATCCACAAGATAGTGAAAGTAGGTGAAATGGCTATTTTTGCACATATAAAAAGAGAGATTAGTAACTGTTTTAGCTGATAGCCAAGAGATCCTCTTGAGAACTGGATCCTGCCAAAATACTTATATAAAGACACATTCCTTTTTTCAGATCGATTTGACATTCTGACTTCAAACTAAGGCATACTTTGCTGGTTCTCTTGGGGGTGGGGGCGGGGTCACCAGCAACTCTCTTGTGCATTTTACTATCAATATGTAGAGGATACTTTGTGCCCCCAAATATACTGGAGTGAAGAGCCAAACAAGTAAATGGAAGGTGCAGCTCCAGTCCATGGCTCTGTGAGCGAAGTATCACTTTGTCCTGTGAATCAGACCTGTCTTAAGACTTAAGGGAGTCCGTTGGAGGTGTGTTTAAAGGGGGCAATGTTAGGCAGTGGAGAAACAGAACGAATGGAAAAGGGAAGAAACTTTGAGGCACAGATTAGCAATTATGGGAGAGGCATAAGTCTGGGATCCATTTCTTTCTCCCCACGGAAAAACTATCCTCAAATGACCAAGAATTCCTGGAACTCCACCGCTTCTGTTCATTTGACGTATTTTGTACCTCCGAGGCCACCGTTCTACCAGACGAGTTATGGTATCAAGAGCGGGGATTTCATTGGGCACAGCCTCTTCTCTTGCCCGTACTTGCTATGGCGGCTCGCGGGGTCCGGCAGCGGCTGAAGGGAAGCAGCGGCGGTGGCAGCGGCGGAGACACAGCCAAATTGCGGGAGGAACTTCTGGGTCGAGAAGCAACGATTGCCTCGGATCAGGGAGCTGAGTATGGGCGGGAAGGCAGCGGGGGCGTGCCTGGGCGGCCTCTCTCCCCGACTCCGCGCCCGGCCCCAGCCTCCCAGTCCCGTCTTCGGAGCACCCCCTCCTTTCCTGGGCCCGCCCCCCTCCCCCCAAGTTTCCCATTACTTCCTCTTCTCTCTCCCTCCTCCCTTGCTCTGGGGTCCGGGTGACCCCCTGCCGGGCAGGGGAAGGTAGGGAGGGATATCTGACCCCCTTTGGGTAGAATGCAAGCTTGAGCTCTACCCAGGGTGGCCCTGACCTTTAGGGACTAGGGATCGCCCAGTTGGTTCAAGCCCCCTCTTTTTACAGACCAGGAAACTGAGGTCCATAGAGTGATGTGTCCACGACCACCCAGGTGGTCAGTAGCGGAGCCTTCAAATGGCACCAGGGCATCTCACCGTTTTTTTCGTGCATCCCCATGCCCCAGGGGGCTCCAGCAGCTCCCAAATCCAGGACATCAGCAGTTTGTCAGTCAGTGAAGGAGATGCCAGGACTTAGAATCGGAAGAAGCTTGGAGGCTTGTATGTTCTGCATGGGCGGCACATTTCCCAAATCTGCAGTAGATCTGCATTTATTGAAGAGATTAATTCTATCCCCACTTAAAGAGCTGGTTCCCAGAGCAAAAAACTTGAGGGAGGAAATGGTTAGTTGGTTGTTGGGATTATCTGGCCTTGGTTTCAGAGCTAGCATTGCATTGTTAGGTTCAAGGTCTTGCCAGGTTTCCAGAGTGTTGAAGGCATAGTAGACCTTCAACAAAGTGTAGAAATTTGAGATGGCCCTTTCTTAATATCGGCACCTCAGTTCTCTCTCAGAGAACTTTTTTATCAGCCTATCAAGGCCCTTTCTTTCTTTTGTTTGTTTTTTAAACCCATACCTACTGCCTTAGAATCAGAATACAGATATAAAAGAAGAGCTAGGCAAAGGTTAGGTTAAGTGACTTGCACAGTCATACATTAAGGAAACGTGAGGCTAAATTTGAACCCAGGTCCTCCAGCCCCCAAGCCTGGTGGGCTATCTGCTGTGCTACCTAGCTGCCTCAACCCTTTCTTTTCTATTAGCATATAATTCTCTATTAGAGAATTTTTCTATCAGCTCTCATGGACCTTTCTTTTCTGTCAGCATCTCTATTTCTATATCTTGCTACTTCAAGAAATTTCACTGTCAGCTATTTTTTACTTCTATTGTGTTATCCTTGACTTCTCATTCACACTCACCCCACATATCCAATCTGTTGCTAAATCTTGCCTTTTCTTCCTTCACAGCATCTGTTGTGTACCTCCTCTACACTCATGCAGCTACAGCCTTAGTTCAGGACTTTCTCACCTATCAATCTGGACTACTGCAGTAGCCTTCTAACTGCCTCAGGTCTTTTGTCACTCCAGTCCAACCTGCACTCAGCTGTCAAGATGAGTTTTCTAGAGTATAGGCATGCTCAGTGAGCTCCAGTTATTCCCTATTGTCTTCAGGATCAAATGTAAAGTCCTCTATTTATCACTGAGAGCTCTATTCCCTAGCTCTTCTATTTTTCCATTCTTCCTTCACTTGATTTTCCTTCATGTACTCCAGGATTGAATTCCACAGGTTCCAGATCTGGGAGCATGGCAGTTCAGTTGCCCATCTCCATTTTCCCTCTTTAGCTGACCTGGAATATTCTGCCCCCTCACTTGTGTCTTACTTTCCCTGACTTCATTAAAGACTCAGCTCAAGTCTGGCCTTCTTCTGGAGACTTTTCTTAGATTTCCTACTTGCTGTTGTTTACTCTTCCAGCTACACCAGTGGTTCCCAAACTTTTTTGGCCTACTGCCCCCTTTCCAGAAAAAATATTACTTAAACCCCTGGAAATTAAATTTTTTAAAATTTTAATAGCAAGTAATAGGAAAGATAAATGCACCTGTGGCCATCACCACTTCTCTGGATTGCTGCAGCACCCACCAGGGGGCAGTGGCACCCACTTTGGGAATCACTGATCTACACTGTTTATATTTTGTTTGTATCTAGTTATTTCTCCCATTATTATCTTCCCTCATTAGAATGTGAGCTGCTTAGGGCTTTTGTGTGAACTGCTCGTGTTTTTGCTTTTCTTTGTAGCTCTAGAATTTAGCAGAATGGCTGATCCATAATAAATTCTGTTGACTGACTGACATGAAGGGAAATTTTGACCTCAGAATTCACTAGGTTTATTGGTTTACTCCTTCTGAATGTCAGAAGAAAATATAGTAGCGAGGACACTGGATGCCAGGAGACAGGTTCTAGCCCAGATTAAAATTTTGTTGCTGTTGATTTGTTTTTTTTTTTTTCAGCCATGTCTGATTCTTTCTGACCTCATCTGGGGTTTTCTTGGCAAGGGTACTAGAGTGATTTGCCATTTCTTTCTCCAGCTCATCTTACAGATGAAGAAGCTGAGGCAGAGTTATTTGCCCAGGGTAACACAGCTAATAAGTGTCTGAGACCAGATTTGAACTCAGGAAGATGAGACTGGAGCAAATCACATCTCTGGGTCTTGGTTATCCTTGTTTGTAAAATGAAGGAGGTGGTCTAGATCAGTGGTGCCAAACTCAAGTAGAAATGAGAGTCTAATTCATACATAAGAGTTCCTGCAGGTGAATATTGACTTAGAAAACTACAAATTAACATTATCTAAAAATTTGTATTTTTAAAATTTTTGTTAGATATTTCTAAATTATATTTTAATTTGGTCTGGTGCACTCAGAAGTGTTGAGGCCTGTATGTTTGACCCAGCTGTACTACATGACCTTGAACTTGTTTACAGTTCTATTCTTTTTCTCTCATCTGCCCCAATTAAACTGGACTACTGTCCATTCATGTACATGACATGCCTTTTCTTATTTCTGTAATTTTATACTGTACCCACTCCTAGAATATTCCCCCCCCATATCTGTTTTCTAAAATCCTGCTTCCACTTTTTAAAGACCAGTTCACATTATCTTCTCTTATGAAGGCTGCACTGATGATCCATATAATGATGCTTTCTTCTTTCCTCTGAAGTCTTAGAGTACTGTACTTTTGTTATTCCACTTCCATTCCCACGTTGTCTTGTATAATTCTTATTTATCTCTATGTCTTATCTCTTCTACTAAATTATACCATTCTTGACAGAAGGTCAAGGTTTCATGGATCTTTGCTTTCCTTACAGCACCTTGCATATATATAGTAGATGTTTTAAAAAAATGATTTAGATGAGTAAAAGTAGTCTTGAAAACACAAACACACACACCGCCAAAGAATAAGACAGGAAAAACGAGGTTACTATATATTAAAAGTAATATTGATGGAAACAATATTAAGTAGGTAGTTCAACCCAAAGGCAATGTTTTTTTAACAGAATTTCAGCATAGAGAACATGTAGTTCCTTTTCTCAGGCACAACTTCTCTCAATGATGGTCACTTAGCCTTTAGTGATGGGCAGTTCACTGTCTTCAAGAAAAAGAATTACATTTTTGAAATGTAATGGACAGCTAGATGGTACAGTGGGTAGAGTGCCAAGTCTGGAGTCAGGAAGATTCATCTTCCTGAGTTCAAATGTGATCTCAGATACTTAGTAGCTGTGTGACCCTGGGTAAGTCACTTAATTCTGTTGCCTCAGTTTCCTTGTCTGTCAAATGAGCTGAAGAAGGAAATGGCAAACCACTCCCAGTATCTTTGCCAAGAAAACCTCAAATGGAGTCACAAAAAGTCAAACAGGATCAAAAACCCCTCAACAACATTTTTGAAAACTTAATGGTTAGAAAGTGCTTTCTCATACTGAATTAAAATCTGCCATCCTATAACTTCCACTGGCCCAAAACAAAGTAAATGTAATCCTTCTCCATGACAGCTATTTATATATTTGAAGTTAGCCATCATGTCCTTTTTGTAGTGTTTATGTTTCAAGCCATGAGTTTCCAGTTCCTTTAGTCATTCTTCATATGCCATGATTTTTAGTTCCATGACCATTCTGGTCACCCTCTTTTTTTTTTTTTTTTTTTTTTAAAACCCTTACTTTCCATCTTGGAATCAATACTCTGTATTGGTTCCAAGACAGAAAAATGGTAAGGGCTAGGCAATGGGGGTCAAGTGACTTGCCCAGGGTCACACAGCTAGGAAGTGTCTGAGACCATATTTGAACCTAGGACCTCCTGTCTCTAGGCCTGGTTCTCAACTCACTGAGCCACCCAGCTGCCCCTGGTCACCCCCTTTTGAATGTGCTCTGCTTTGCCAGTGTTCCTCATGACAGTTAGTACTTAGAACTAAATATGATATATTCTAGATTTATGGACACTTGGCTTTTCCACATGGGATCATAGTTTGAAGCTGGAAGGACCTTTGAGGCTAGTGAATCTTTAATGCAATCTAGGATTTAATTAGTTTTACTGGCTTCTGTGTCATGCTGTTAACTCAATAAGCTTGTAAGCAGTTGAAATCTCTTCCCACATGAAGTGCTAGTGTTATCAGATATGCAGAGGATAATACTGGATTTGGAATGAAGAGTGTAGGGTTAGAATTCCCACCCTGCTTTTTGCTGCCTATTTCATAGGCATGGGAGAAAAGTGTTTTGTAAACCTTAGGGAACAATTTAAATGTATATTATTATTACTAAACCAGGTCTTTCCTGTACCATACTTGTACACTTAATTTTTTTAAACTCAAATTTCTAAGAAATAGTTTCCTTTTAAAATCCTTGATTTATCTGCTAATTATTGAGTGAATGATATATTTTGGAATTACAGCTGTTAATTTGTTTCAAAATTAAATAGTGAAACCAGGAAGTGAAAGGATTAAAGTCCTAATTTTGTTTTTATTTTTAGACTTTTATTTTTTATTTTTTTAACATGATTCATGTTTTTACTTTCCCCTTCACCCCCTCTTTAGCCACCCCCCCATATCCAACGCGCATTTCCACTGGTTTTAACACGTGTGATCAGTCAAGACTTATTTACATGTTATTGATAGTTGCATTGGTGTGGTCATTTAGTGTCTACATCCCCAACCATGTCTGCATCAACCCATGTGTTCAAGCGGTTGTTTTACTTCTGTGTTTCCACTCCTGCAGTTATTCCTCTGAATGTGGGTAGCGTTCTTTTCCATAAATCCCTCAAAATTGTTATGGGTCATTGCATTGCTGCTAATACAGATGTCCATTACATTCTCTTTTACCACAGTGTATCAGTCTCTGTGTACAATGTTCTTCTGGCTCTGCTCCTTTCACTCTGCATCAGTTCCTGGAGGTCTTTCCAGTTCACATGAAATTCCTCCAGTTTATTATTCCTTTGAGCTCAATAGTATTCCATCATCAGCGTATGCCACAATTTGTTCAGCCATTCCCCAAATGAAGGGCATTCCCTCATTTTCCAGTTTTTTGCCACCACAAAAAGCGCAGCTATAAATATCTTTGTACAAATCTGTTTATCTATGATTTCTTTGGGGTACAAACCCAACAATGGTATGGCTGGATCAAAAGGCAGGCAATCTTTTATAGCCTTTTGAGGATAGTTCCAAATTGCCATCCAGAATGATTGGATCAGTTCACAACTCCACCAGCAATGCATTGATGTCCCAATTTTGCCACATCCCCTCCAACATTCATTACTCTCTCCCCTGCTGTCATTTTAGCCAATCTTCTAAGTATGAGATGGCACCTCAGAGTTCTTTTGATTTGCATTTCTCTAATTATTAGAGATTTAGAACATAAAGTCCTAATTTTGGTTTTACACATTCTAATGAGATCAAAAAAAAATTTTTGAGGTTTGGGTTTTTTTTTTCCTTTTCTATTATAATAACTTTAGTCCTTTGTTGCATTTTTTGCTTTTCTTTCCCTCCCCTCTTGCTAGTTTTATTCCCATCCTAGTAGCTCCCTCCTGATACCTATCCTTTGCTCTTGATCAGACCACCTGGGAGTAAAGCAGGACAAGTCTGGGCACCTGAAGGGTCCACTGCTTTCAAGTGTTTGATCTCAGCTCGATTCTGTGCTGCCCTCCTGAGTAATATTTCTGACTGTGATGAAACATTCAACTATTGGGAACCAGTAAGTTATTTCTTGGCCTTTAAAATTTTTTGAATAGTATTTTAGATGTGTAGGAGTGTGTATAAGGGATATAAGAATGTTTCTATGTCTTTGGCTGCATGGTAACAAAATTATTCATATTAAAGATGTGGTGTTAATATCATAAAAATAACTTTGGATTCTAATAGTACCCAGTGAAATGGTACATGAATGAAAGTTTAATTTTTTGCTACTATGACAATGTCAGAATTGGAGCTTCTCTATTCTGACCAGTGAGCTGTTAAATTGATTGTAAGATAATAGTAACTGCAACAATGTAAATAAAAGCAATATAGAAAGGAAATAAAACTGTTCAAACACAATAGTCAGTGTTTGTGTCATTCTTTCATGATTAAAGGATGTGTCTTTTTTTTTTTAATAAAACATAATTTTATTCATGGAGTATACTTCATATACTTGGGCATTTGGGTGATTTTGGAAGTGTTTATGGCATCAAAATTAATAATTTAAAATTTTATAGTGAAATAACTCAAGGTTATTTGAGCACCAAAAGTAGGACATCCATAATCTTAGAGTGTTATGCTATTTCCTAAACTTTTTATAATGACAATTCCCTGTAGGTAACAAAATTCTGCATAGACTTTTAGCTATTTTTTTGGCCCCTAGTTCATAGATTACCAAGAAGCTTTTCATGACATTGTATATCCTCCTGAAAATTAGTTTTGGCCCAAAAAACACCAGGTTCATCTCTCTCTTTTGGAATTTTAGATGCACTACCTCGTCTTTGGGAATGGATTCCAGACATGGGAATATTCCCCAGCTTATGCTATCCGATCCTATGCTTACCTGTGGCTTTATGCCTTGCCAGTTATGTTCCATGCAAAAGCCCTACAAACTAACAAGGTAAGACCAGGCTTAGCCTGAAGTACTTGTCTATGACAATAAAAACAACTGAGTTTGGGGGCAGCTGGGTAGCTCAGTGGATTGAGAGCCAGGCCTAGAGATGGGAGGTCCTGGGTTCAAATCTGGCCTCAGACACTTCCTAGCTCTGTGTCCCTGGGCAAGTCACTTGACCCCCATTGCCTCCCTTACCACTCTTCTGCCTTGGAGCCAATACATAGTATTGACTCCAAGAGGGAAGATAAGGGTTAAAAAAAATTAAAAAAAAAACTGAGTGTTTTTATTTTTGCTTTTTTTAAAACAAAAACTAAACTGTAAGGCAGAGTTTTAGTTAAGTAGAAATAAGGGTACTATAATTAGGTATAGGGGCCTAAGACTTTGAGGTAAGTACACAGTAATAGCATAGATAGTAGTAGTATTTAGAAAAAATAATTCTTGTTTTGCAAAGGAAAGATTAAATGGAATGGAGGCTGGTTTGGAGGGTAGTAAGTAACTTTTCTAAATTATAGATAGTTAAGGCCTAAACCAGGATAGTAGCTATATACTATTACAATTGAGTATCTGCCTTCTAGTGTTCGAGTTTATCAGAGGAAAAACAGTAGAAGTATTGCTTTTATTTATTAAGCCTCAATAAATAATTCATTAATCAATAAACATTTATTGCCAGCTATCAGTCACTTTATTGAGTCATGAATATCAAGATTTATTTTTTAGTATGTTATGAAATATGTCTTTTTTTTTAAAAGGGCACAATATGAAAAGAGCAGTGGGCTATCCTCAGAGAGTTTTGTTTAGGTAACCTGCTATTGCTTCAAGCACAACAAACCTCTAACTGAATGAACTATCTTCAATCCTAAAACTCAACTATTTCCTAGTTGCTGTCACCAGTATCTTCCTTTGGTTCTCAAAAGTTTTGCAATGCCAGAACCCTATACATAAACAAAATTTCATTGAAATCCTCTTCATTAGGGATAGCTAGGTAGCATAGTGGATAGATGCCACGCTTGGAGTCAGGAGGAGCCAAGTTCAAATGTAGATTCAGATACTTCCTAGCTGTGTGACCATGGACAAGTCACTTAACCCCATTTGTATAGTCCTTGCCCATCTATTTTAGAATTGTTTCTAAGAAAGAAAGTAAAGGTTTTAAAAAAGAAAGAAAGGAATCCTCTTTTTGCTTTCTGCAGCAAAGCAGGAAACATACATGTTTTTTCCTCTTCTAGGTGATAATTCATCAAATATCTGAAGACAGCTATCTTGTTTCCCAAAAGGCCTCTTTTCAAGCTAAATATCCAGAGTTTCTTTAATAGTTCTTTAATAGAATATGTTACATTCTCTATTCTTGTCCTCATCCTCAGATCAATTTTGTCATCCAGAACTAATAATGCAAGTTTACATGTCTCCTTAAAAAACAAATCAACCCACCCTTTAATTAAAAAAAAAAATGCTCATTTTCAGACCACTTTTATTTATAGAATCATGGAATCTCAGTCAGAATGAACTTCAGCAGTACAGTTTGAACAGAAATACTCTCTATATTTTCCTAATGGGTGATTGCTCATTATCCACTTAAAAGAATTTCAGGGTTGGGAATCCACCATCTCTTGGGGCAATCCATTCCTTTTGCTGGCAGTCTAACTTAATCTGCCTCTGCAGTATTTACTATTTTTTCCCCCTAGTTCTGCACTCTGAGACCAAGCAGAACAAGGATATTCTGTTTTCTAGCTGATAGCTCTTCATATACTGTATTCTCCAAAAACCTTCTTCTTAGGCAAAGCAACCCCAGTTTCTTCATGAAAAATAAACAGGGCAGGGTAGTGCCTTACCAGGTAACTCTTGTTTAGGCCTTAATTAATGAAGGCTAAGATTCTGTTAGTATGCGACACCTTTAACTCATTTAGTTTGCAAACTACTAAAACCCATATATCTTTTTCACATGCACCAATTTATTCAGCACCTTTTCTATACTGTCCTTAGATGGTAGAGGTAGATTTTTTTTGAGCCCAGGTGTAGGATTTTACTTTTCTCCTTATTAAATTTCTTATTATTGGGATCATAAGTTTATACTTCTAGAGCTAGAGGTTCTTAAAAATCCCAAAAAATAAATTCTATCTCAGGCACCATCTTATCTACTGCTCACCTTCAGTTGGCAACAGTAATGAAAATGAAACTTGACATCCTACATACAGTCTTCTATTTCTGATCCAGAAGCACCTTAGAATGCTTACCAGAGCCATCTGGCTTTTTTCTGGTAATGGCATTTATCTCCTGCCAACTTCTTAACAGATTTCAGGTTTTCTCTTTTGTACCAGAGGCAACCTCAGGAAGACAGTGTCTATCCTTATTCACATCAGATCGACTTATAACAGCCTTCCTCAAGGCACTGCCAGCCATCACTGTCCACCTCCTTCTCTTCTCCTGGTGATACCTGTGCATCCACATGGTCATTCCTTGTGGCATATGGAGTGTTTCCTCCTCAGAGGATGTAGCCCTACCTTCTACTGGAATAGAATCATGATTTTACCCTGTTTCAGAGAATTGCTGTGGGCTCTTCCCTTCCTCTTCTCTGTCAAATTTTTCTTCTCTCTAACCTCTCATTCTCTGGAGTATTTCAAGGAATCTTTATTCCCATCAATAACTTAGAGAATAGAGAAGCAATCCTATAGCCCTATCTTCTGGTAACTGGATTGATTTGCAATAAGTATGTGCATAGTTATTTGTTACTGGCAGAAGCACAAACATAGTATGTTCTCTGCAAGTCCCTGAAAGACTCCACCTGCCATATTTTCTAGAAGTGAAGTACTCAATCCTCTGATATTCTTGTGATTAACATGTCTAACTACTATGAAAAACTGCCTGTTGGAGGCTTCTAGGTGGCTCAGTTCAAATCTGGCCTCAGAAACGTCCTAGCTGTGTGACCCTGGGCAAGTCACTTAACCCCCATTGCCTACCCTTACTGCTCTTCTGCCTTGGAAGCAATACACAGTGTTGATTGTAGGATGGAAAGTGAGATGATGGAATAAAAGAAAACTGCCTGTTACCTTCCTGAGGGTTCAATTACTAGGGACTCCTGAGAAAAATCTATAGAGGCCTTTCTTGAAATAGGATGCTAGCTTGCTCAGCTCCATTTAGTTCTTAATGTTTGTTTTCCTTTCAAAGTCCTAACACAAACCCAAGCTGCTTTTGCCTCTTATCCAAGGATTTAGCTCTAGTGCCACCTCCTATGTTAGGTATTTCCTGACCTACCCCACTGGCTTGTGCTGTCTTCTTTAGTCCCCCTATCTATCTCTTTGTGTATATTTAGTATTTACTTATCTCTGTGCATGTTTATTCCCCTAATAGAATGGAAACTCCCTATGTCAGGGAATAATTAATGTTTTGTCTTTAAAATCTAATACAGTGTCTTCCATTTAGTAGAGGCTTAATAAATGCTTCAAATATTTGAAGACAGTGATTATAACCTTCCTAATTATTCTTTTTTTAAAACTAAATGTCCCTTCAGTGAATCTTTTTATGGCATGATATCTAGTCCTTTCATCATCCTGGGTGGAGTTCTAGTTAGTCAGTAATCTTCCTAAAATGTGGTATATTAGTTACTTGTTACTCAATCATGGGAATTATTTGCTATAGAGATTGAAAATTGATGTTATTAATAAAGAAAATTGATGATGTTTCTAGTTATAAGCAGATCCTATTCTAATTATGCTTTTCATTTAAATTAATAGTTTCAATCTGAGTAGCTTAAAAAAGTACTTTAAAATATAGAAGATATAACCATGTGAATACTTCAGAAGCTATTTGACTTAACCCATATTATCCTAGCTATTTCCTCAGTTTTATTTTTTCTAATTGTTTTAGCTTGTGTCTGTGACCTCTTATTTTTTTTTCTGGATTTCTTTTAGGTTCTCATCTTTTACTTTTTGCGATGTATCCTGGCTTTTGTGAGCTCTGTTTGTGAACTTTACTTTTATAAGTGAGTACAGAAAGCTTTGCTTGTAGAAAATCACTGTGTAGGATACCAGATAGAATGCATTTTCTTCCCAATATGCATGGCAGTGGCTGAAACGTGCCCTCACTCCTTTTCCTCCCTGCAATGTGTTTTTTCATTTAAAATAAGCAATTTATTTTAGGCAAAGAGTTACTTGTGGCTGTTGTTTTTCTCACCGGAAGCTTTCAAATATCTAATTTTTATGATGATCATTTTAGTTCTGTTTGTCCCTGTGCCCTGGATGTGTAGTCAGTAAACCTGGACTTGTCTCAAATTTTGTGACTTTTGGTAAGCCACTTAACCTCAGAGCCTTAATCTAAGGCAGGCTCCTATTCCCATATAGAGGAGATCAGATAGCTTTGGAGGCTCTTATGACACTGATATTCTGTGTTTCTATGTGTAAGAGGGGATAATAATATTGGTATCACCTTTAGAAAGTTTTTTGGAGGGGGCATATAAGTGATATGGTGAATAGATAGCCAGGCCTGGAGTAGAGAAGACCTGAATTCAAATCTGGCTTTAGACATTTCCTAGGTATGTGACTCTAGGCAAGTCATTTAATCCCATTTGCCTAGTCTTTTGTCCTTTTGTCTTACAGTTGTTACTAGGACTGAAAGTAAGGGTTTCAAAAGTTACTGGGAGAATTAAGTAGTATAATTTATGTGAATTTGCTTTGTAACTGCTATGTGTTCTAGAAGTGTAAGGATTTTAAAATTTCCTTGGCAGTCTAGGCTAGCATTTTAAAAAATACTTCTTACATGTATTCCATATAACTTTTCTCCTCCTGTCCTCAAAGTTAGGTGGCAGGTAGATGCCACAGTGAAGGATTTAGCTCTTCTTTGACCCTAGAAAAGTACCTTCCATATCAATATTTATTTGTTTAATGATTGTTAAAAGTCTCAGTAGGCATCTTAGTAAGCTAGATGTTTAAAGGACAATCTTAAATCTTTTTTTTTCTCTCTGTCCTCTATTTAAGCTATTTAGTTTCCTGTTTGTTGTTATAATTATGGCACTTTTAGTTCCTAGAACATTTATATATCCCAATGGACTCTTCCTTTCAGACTGATCACCCTTAGGTTTCTCATTAGTTCAAAGTCTTAGATGAGTTTGTTACAGCTGCCCTGCATTTTAATTCATATCATCAGTTCATCACTAACCAGTGCAGAAATTTTTTATGTTCTTTGAAGTAAATGTTCCTGAGGTCTGCCATATTTGATGTTTTCTTCTGTCTAGGGCTGTGTGCAAGAAGTTTGGCCTCCATGTGAGTCGACTGATGCTAGCATTTTTAGTTCTCAGCAGTGGGATGTTTTGCTCATCGGCAGGTAAGAGACAAGGGGAGAAAATATCCCTAGAGATTTTGTAGTTGCAACAAGGGAGTATTTTGTCTTAGTGTAAGTTTAAAAAGTGAATCCATGAAATTCTTTACAACATAAAATTAACCCCAGATTTTCCTATGCTTTTGGGATGTAAAAAGGTACTTTTGTGGTTCTCTACAAGGAAACACTTTCTTTCAAAAAACTCTTGTCTCTGTGTTCTAAATACTTTTTCCCAAGTCGATTTGAGATGAATAACAAACCAGAGCTATAGTTTTTGGTTTTAGAACTATAGGTGACAACCAGGGCTTTGTCTTTGAAAATTCTGAATTACCCTTCTCTCTATACATTAACAAATGGAATTGTCAGCCTTATATGTCACCAATATTATGCTACCTTTATCTGGAAAATCTGTCCTTTATAATATTTTATAGTTACTTTATGAGTTACTCCCAAGATTAGCCTTTGGTGGAGGTGCCAGGATTAAATTTGATTTTTTTTATATTGCAGTTAAGAATGTTAAGGCATCAAAGTTATCCTCTCAGTCAGAGCCATGATTAGAACATGGAGCTCCTGAGCCTTTTTCTGAGCTCCTTGCTTCTTCATTCAGTTCTTGTTGGAATTGGGTGCTGATCATTACTACCCCAGTAATAGGTGGAGCAAGAGATGAGTAGCAGGAAATGCCTTTTGAGGAACACTGTGGCACATCATTTCATTGTCAAGTGGAGCAAAATGTAAGCAGGCACTTTTTCACTTCAGGCACCATGCTTATGGGGTGAGGTTTTTTGTCAGGAAAATCCTGCTCCTTGGCTGGAGAGAGACAATTTGTAGCCCAGCTACCAAGGACTGGCAGATGCATATTGTATTAGAATTAATAGTAGATTTGGATTCAGAATATTTGGGTTTAAATCTGGCTCTGTACTTATATCTGTAACATTTTCATTTAAGTCATTTCACATATGTGAACCTCAGTTTCCTCTTCTGTAAAATGAGCAGGTTGGACTAGTTGATCTATTAGGCCCCTTTCAGCTCTTAAATATGATATGGTACTATTATTAGGAGATCCCTGAGGTAGGGTGCCCAAGTTTCTAATATGGTTACAAGTGAGAAGAATGTCCAGAAGTGAAAGTGTTCATATCATTAGGTTCAGGATGATAATGTAATGCCCTTGCCAACTCTCTATGCTCTGGAAAGGGCCTTCTAGAGCACCTGTGACTACAATGAAGTAACAGGTTTGGTTCAGAGCAGCCCTAGAAAACTAGTAGAAGTATCTCTCTGTCAGCTGTGGTTCTCTTGAAGCCCTGATTCCAATGTGTACATGAAACTGGGACAGTCCTGTGGGTTTCTGGAGCATAGTGAGTCTGAAATTGCAGGCTACATCCAGTGGTCTTGGGTTTCCATATGAGGTACAATCCTCTGTTGCGTTTGATGCGTATGTATCAAGAAATAGGAAACTACTACTGAAATGGAATTTTTAAAAAAATGGATCCTTCTTACTGTCCATTTGTTAGTGTGGTATTATGTAACATGCCACTGGTATGTAAATGCTTCTGTTCCCTGATGCCTTATAGTGTATGATAGTTAATCTTCATGAAGATTTTGATAAGTTGACTTAAATTTTTGTTGTTGTTTTTGAAACATTTCTGTACTTTTTTCAGCCTTTCTTCCTAGCAGCTTCTGTATGTACACAACCGTGATAGCTATGACTGGCTGGTTCATGGACAAAACATCCATTGCTGTGCTGGCAATAGCTGCTGGGGCTATTGTTGGCTGGCCATTCAGTGCAGCTCTAGGGTAAGAAGCTCCCCCCTCCCCATTCACACATTAACTCACAATGCTAAGTTATCTGCAAACTGTCTGGGCAAGACAGAAGTTTGTAGACAGTAATTGGATCTATGATATGGCTGCAGTGTGGAAGAGGATTTAATATGGGACTTAGGTGAACTTCTATAAGTCTGAGAAGGCCAATTCAGTTTAGTTCAGCAGCATTTACTAAGTGCCGGTCCTTGTGTCTGTAAAGCAGACACTGAGAATACAAAGACAGAAATGATCCCAGAGTTTATATTCTAGTCAGGGTAGGCCAGTGACTTAGAGAATGCTGAGTGGTACTGAATCTGACCAGTCATTTTTGCCTAACAAATTAAACAGGTATTTATCTAGTCAGTATCATATATTAATATCTGTGCCAAGGTACCATGGAGGATACAAAAAGTAGAAGAAAAAGTCTTTGTTTTCATAGAGTTTGCTCTCTATAAGTTGGTAAAGCAAGAAATACCTAAAACAGAGTTGTTAAACCTGTGGCCTTTAAGCTGAACCGGATCAAAATATAATTTGGAAATATTTAACAAAATAAAAAAAATATAATTTTCATTTTCAATTCTGTCATTTTTTTCAGTTGTGTTCAATTCATTGTGACCCCATTTGGGTTTTTCTTGGCAAAGGTACTGGAGTGATTTGCCATTTCCTTCTCCAACTCATTTTCCAGATAAGGAACCTGAAGCAAACAGGGTTAAGGAACTTGCCCAGGATCACACAGCTACTAAGTATCTGAGGTCAAATTTGAACTCAGGAAGATGAGTCTTCCTAACTCTATGCCTGTTTCTCTATCCACTATACCACTTAGCTTCCTCACAGTACATCACAGGCAATGTTAATTTGTAGTTTTCTAAATCAGTCTGTTGCCTGTAGGTATCTATTTTCATTTGAGTTTGACACCACTGCTCTAGAAGACAGTTCCAAGGTTTTGTATAAGTAATTGCATAATGTTTTAAGACTAAACAGAAGCATTGATGAAATTCAAAGTAAAGGAAAGTTCCTTGGGTAGCTGAAAAATTCCTTGAGTTGATTTGGAAAGATTTCATGGTATAGTTGAGCTTCCGTGAAAATTTATAATATTTCTTGTCAGAGAGGAAGACATTCGAAGTAGGGAGAACAATACTAGCCAAGTAATGGAAATAGGAATAAGTATGGTTTATTGCTGGGCACTGAAAAAATGCCTGCCTTACCAGTGAGTATATTCGGATTTGTTAAGGAGTTCTACAAGATGCTGTCAGGTAGGAAAGGTAGCCTAGTTGATGGACCATTTTAAATGCCAGGTTGAGTAACTTGGATTTTGCTTAATAGTGAGAGTGTGTGTGTGTGTGTGTGTGTGTGTGTGTGTGTGTGTCTGTGTCTGTGTCTGTGTGTGTGTGTCTGTGGGCTTGGTGTTTAATGAGGGGTTCCCATGGGAGAAGAGGTTATGAAGATTGGGAGGAGCATATGAAGGATACCTGGGGGAGAGGAATGAATGGGAATGGGAAGTAGTCGATCATCACTTCTGGGGGAGTTTTATTTCTTGTAGACTTCATGGTTCAGTGACCCTCTGATCATAAATATCAAGTGAGGCAGAAAACAGGGAGATAAATGGTTTCCAAAGGAGTTTACCACTGTTTTGGAGGATATCCAATAAAGCTCAAATTGAAGTACTGTTCCATGTTAGTTAGTGAGGTCATTCAATGCACCTGTTTTCAGATGACATCATGCCAATTATATCAAGTCCTGGAACATTGCTAAAGCTTTAGATGATATCCAGAGCTATTCAAAAGAATTTGATAAACTAGCTAAAGAGGTAAAAAAGAAAACCAAGCAGATAAGGAATAGCAGCAGTTGGAAGAGGTATGATGAATCATCTATGGAAGCATTTCAGGCAGTCAATCAAGCATTTATTATTTTCTATGTGTTAGGCACTGTGTATATAAATACAAAATTGAAGTCCCTGCCCTCAAGGAGTTTACATTCTTTTGGGTTTTTTGTTTTTTGTTTGTATTTTTAATTTTTTTGAGTTTACATTCTTTTGAAAAATTTGTATTGCTATCTTTTGTTTTTAGAGTTCCTTTTTTAAGAAATGTATCATTTTTCTTCTTTTCCTACCCAGCAAGCCATCCTTTGAAACAGACCCAAAATAGAGTTCATTTGGTCAACAAACATTTATTAAGCACTTACCATGTTGAGGCACTGTACTTAAGTTTTCAGGATGCAAAGAAAAGAAAACACATGTCCTTGCTCTTAAAGAACTCATATTCTAATGGGGAGGGGGAACATCATTTTGACAGTGATTGATAGGTAGTTCAGTTGCTCAGTTGTTTTCAGTCCTGTCTCATTCTTTGTGACACCATTTTGATGTTTTCTTGGCAAGGATACTGGAGTAGTTTGCCATTTCCTTCTCCAGCTCATTTTCCAGAAGAGGTAACTGAGGCAAACAGGGGTAAATGACTTGCCCAAGGTCACATAGCTACTAAGTGTCTGAGACCAGATTTGAATTCAGGAAGATGAGCCTTCCTGACTCCACCCCTGGTACTCATGCCACCTGGTTGCCCTCAGAGTAATTAGGAAGTAATCTAAGGGAAAGCTATAGCAGTGAATGGGGAGGATCTCTTGCAGAATGTGGGATTCAGTGAAGCCAAGGAAGCTGAAGTAAAGAGGGAGCACATTCTTGGCATGGTGAAAAGGTATACAGTTTGGAAATGGAATGTTGTATGAGAAGAATGGCAAGAAGGCTAGTGCTGTTGGATCACAGAGTACATGGTTGGAAATAAAGAGTTAGGAGACTAGAAAGGTAGGAAGGGGCCAGGTTGTGAAGGGCTTTAAATGCCAAACAAAGGATTTTACATTTGATTATGGAGGTAATGAGAAACCACTGTAGTTTTATCAAATGAGGTATGATGTAACATGGTCAGATGGTCAGACCTTCATCTCAGTAAGATCACTTTGGCAATTCCTTAGATGATGGATTGGAGTGAGCTGTGACTTGAGGAAGTGAGACCAGGATATTTCAGTGTTCCAGACATGAGGTGATGAGGTCTTGTACTTACATCAAGTTGGCAGTTTTGTGTGAATGGATAGAAGGGGATCAAGAAATGTTGTGAAGATAGAAAAAGTAGGACTTATGAAACTGGATACGTGAGGTAAATATGAGTGAGGAGTTAAGGCTGACAGTGAGACTAGAGAAATTTGGAAGAGAAGTGGCTTTAGAGAGAGAAATAATGAGTTCTGCTTCAGACATGCTGAATTTAAGATGTCTGTGAGAGGCTTTCTAGAAGTCAAGAGCCCTTAGCTTCACTCTTTCCACATACACCAGTCCCTACTGCTTCTGTTCCCAGCCCAGTCATCTATAGCCATGGCTTTGACATCACTGCTAATAATGATCACCTGAATGGAGTTATTTTCAATGATTTGCAGAAAAGATGCCAAAAATAGTAGAAAATGTATATGTTTTGAGCATAAACAAAAAAGATGGTAGTGGAGCCAAAAAGACCTGGTTTTGTGGCCTGGCTCTGAAATTTATCGGCCATGTGGCTTAGCTTTTCTGAATTACATTGATCTATAAAATGGGATAGTAGTATCACTCTGAGTTATCTGAAGGAAGTGCTTTACAAACTTCAAAGTGCTATTCAAATATTCATTATTATTGTTGGTGGCTTCAAAGTGGCTTTTCTCAATTACTGTTTCCCTGTTGAATGTTCTAGATTACCTATTGCCTTTGATTTGCTGATCATAAAAAGAAGGTGGCAGAGTTTTCTTCACTGGTCACTAATGGCTTTAGTACTCTTTCTGGTGAGTCTTTTATTTCTATATTTAATTGTGTTAAATGGAAAACTTGGAGAATTTGAAGAATTTAAAGGAGGAAGATAGTGTAGAACTTCCAGTCAAGTTAATTTAGATACGTTCTAACTTCAGCTATTCAAATGATAAAGCAGTGAAACATTCCAGAAAAAGACGACAGAGAGATGAGAAGGGGACATGGAGACAAATAGGACTTTTATCACTTTCCTGTTAATATGTAAATAATGGAAGTTTATAGTTTCACATGACTTCTTTTTTCTTGTTTGCATATTTTGTTTGTGTCAATGGCTATGAAACAGAGAATAAAAGAGAAAATAAGTTAAATTAAGAAGCATCAACCTTGTACAAAATTACTATAGCATCATTTGCTCAGTATTGAAAACCCTCTAAAATCTGGTATATCACATTCATACCCATCTACTCTATTCCATTACTCTTAGCTTCAGCAAATTGGATGATTCTATGTCTCCTGGATAGGTCCTCTACATTTCTGTCCACTTTCTTCTGTTCATACCATTCTCTAAGCCTGGAATAACTCTCTCCCTCTAACTCTCTTAGCCACTGGAAATACTATTCATCCTTTTAAGACACACCAGTCTTCTGTGTGCTTATCTATTTTAATTTATTTGTACTATTTTTATACATGTATTTGTTTTCTTCCTACAAGATTATGGGTTCTATGAGCAAGAACTCTTACTGATGCATCCCCCAATCAGTCAACCAACAAGTATGTATTTTTTTTTAAACCCTACCTTCTATCTTAGAATAGATACTAAGTATTGGTTCCAAGGCAGAAAAGTGGTAAAGGCTAAGGCAATGAGAGTTAAGTGACTTGCTCAGGGTCACCCAGCTAAGACATTTCTGAGAACAGATTTGAACCTGTGCCTTCCAGTTGTAGGCTTGGCTCTTTATCCACTGGGTACCTACTTGCCCCCAACAAGTATCTATTACATTCCTATTATATGTCAAAGCACTCAAAATGTTCTATGAAGCATTGTCTTAGTTAATGTTTTTATTTTTGATTTAATTAATTAATTTAGAATATTTTTCCATGGTTACATGATTCATGTTCTTTTCCTCCCCTCCTCTCTTCCCCCCTCCCAGAACCGATGAGCAATTCGACTGGGTTTTACATGTATCATTGTTCAAAACCTATTTCCATATTATCAATATTTGCAATAGAGTGATTATTTGAAGTCAAAATCCCCAATCATATCCCCTTGAACCACATGGTCGATCATATATTTTTCTTCTGCGTTTCTGTTCCCACAGTTCTTTCCCTGGATGTGGATAGTGTTCTTTCTCTTCCTCTGGATTGTCCTGGGTCATTGCATTGCTGCTAGTAGAAAAATCCATTACATTCGATTGTGCCACAATTTATCAATCTCTATGTACAATGTTCTCCTGATTCTGCTCTTTTTGTTAATGTTTTTTAATTGAGTTAAATTATAGATTTGAATTTTTTCTTTCTAGGTACCGACAGTGATCATTGATAGCTACTACTATGGGAAATTGGTGATTGCCCCTCTCAACATTGTTTTGTATAATGTTTTTACAGCCCATGGACCTGATCTATATGGTAAGCTCTGAGGAACTGGGAAGTTTCAGGAGCTAGCTTCATGCAGCTAAGCTCCAGGGCTTACTTCCTTTCTCTTAACTGAATAAAGATGGCATCCTGCTTTTGTTCCTTTTTCTGTCCTTATTAACAAACGAGGTGGGAGGATAATTTCCAGGATGGTTTCTTGATGGATTCATTGCAGTTGGAGGTACATAGCAGGAGCTCAGAAAATTATTGTGGATTTGGCAAGTCATTAGGTGCCCATGGAGGTTCTTTTTGTTTTGCTTTCCCTTAATCTTCAGCATTTTACTATACACACAAAATCTCTTGACATTGTTTTAAAATTTTCATTAGTTAAAAAAATGTTTTTTCATTAATTCCATTTAAAGGAGAAGTTCTTAACCATTTTTGTGTATCACAGACCCTCTGGCAGTCTAGTGAAGACCTTGAACCCTTCTTTAGATGAATCAAGATACATAGGAAACCAGTTATATTAGAACACAATTTGTGTACCTGACATTAAGAACCCCTAATCTAAATAGAGCAGGCTTGGGAAAGCTGTATAAAGGATACACATTGGTAATAGGGCTAGGGCAATACTTTTGCCTCTCTGAAAAGAAGAATAATGATAGCTGAGACAATATTAGCTCAGCCTAGGTAAGGCAGGCTTTGGCTTAAAGGAGGGAGAGTTTCTTCTGTCTTCACCTTTCCAAGTTTGCATTTGCATATATTTTTTTCAGCCTTTAAGGTAAGCCCTTTTGTGAGTCTTGGGGAAGAGAAGCTTGGTGTCAGCATTCATACTCTTCCTCCTAGTGAAACAGTCTGATAACTAAAGATGGTGGTAATAACAAGGATTACACTTGAAAGGTCGCATTTTGGGGAACACTGGCCTCCAGTGTTTGTGCTTAATGAACATTACTCACAGACATTTTTGTTCCCCAACATTCTGGGCTAGGAAGAAGAGTCATTGCTTTCCATTGTTGCTTTCTTATCTTCCTTCTTTGGCCAACTTTGGGGTTCACTGCATCAACCAATATCCCTTGGTCCTGGTCTTTGTGGCTGTAATCTTTTGATTTCTAAGCCACTCTATTTCCTTTGTGAAGGAATTCAGAACCTTACAGTTTTCCTTTCCACCTTTACTTCTACCCTGATACTTGAAAACTTTAAAGTATATAATCATGTTTCTTGGAACAACTTGGTCCCCTAATTCATCAGTCTTTTCATCTCTCATGACCTACATCTTTACTTGACCATAGCCTCTCCCAATAATGATCACCATTCAGCTCTAGCCATTATCTAGAACTATTCCAGGTCTATGAACATAAACTCTTAAAAATTACCTTTTGGTTTATACTTTCCTATCCTTCAATATTTTTCTTTGCCTTTTCACTCCTAAACCTACTCTTTATCATTATTGCATTCTCTAATACCTCTATCCCTCTTTGTTCTCTCACCACTTTCCTCTTTGCCCAGTCTTTTTTTTTTTTTTTTTAACCCTTAACTTCCATCTTAGAATCAATTCTTTGTATTGGTTCTGAGGCACAAGAGCTGTAATGGCTAGGCAATGGAAGTTAAGTGCCCAGTATCACACAGCTAGTTCTGCACAGTCTTTATCCTAGAGTTAGCCATTTAACACTCTGAAAGAAATCAGGAGTATTCATATTATGCCAACTCTCAGGTCAGGATCTACCTTGTTATTTACATGTAGAGGTACATAACTCATTATAAACTCATGCTTTCTGATCTTAGAGGGAGTCTAATTAATTAGGTAGTGGGCCTGGGAATAGTTCTAATATGTCTTGACTATATTAAAGGAAAACTGGAAAGAGAGAAAAAGGAATATACTGGGGGTGGGAAGGAGAGCCAGATTAGGAAAGATTGTCTCACATAATTGGAGTGTGCAAGTAGATAACTATACAAATAATGAAGAAGGGGTTTTTACCTGACATTTGAACATCACTCTGAATTGATCAGAGAAGAAGAAAACCATGAAGTGAGTTATAAAAATATATTTCACTCAACAAGGAAACAGGAGGGAAAGGGGAGAAGAGAAAGGGAAGGATAAGAGTGAAGATAGATTAAGGGAGGGATTAATTTTAAGCAAAAAAACCTTTTAGGATGTGCAAAAATATTTATAGTAGCTTTTTGCAGCCTCAAAGAATTGGAGACTGAGGGGTTGGCTGCCTATAAGTTGGACAGTAGCTGAATAAATTCTGCCATAGAAATGTTATGATAAACTAATTTGCTGTAAGAAATGCTGAAGAAGACAATTTCAAGGAAACTTGGAAACATTTGTCTGAACTGATATAGAATGCTGTGAGCAGAATCAGAAGAACTATTTATATCATGACAACAACATTGTAAAGATGAACAACTTTGAGAGACTTAGGAATTCTGATCAGCCAATGAACAACAATGATTCCAAAGGACTCATGAAGAAACATGATTCCCACTGTTCTGATAGGAAGTCAGAAAGATTCAGAGAGTAGAATCAGGCATATTTTTTTGGGACATGGCAAGGGGGGAAATTTGTTTGTTTGACCATACATGTTTGTAATAGAGGTTTTGTTTTTCTTTCTTTTTCATTTGGGAAATAGATATTAGAAAGAAGAGAAGAAGGAGTTTTGGTGATAGAAACTGTCCTTTCCATTCTCATTTCTTAATTTCTAAGTCATATAGCCTTTTTTTCCTTCTCATTGTTCTTCTTGTCATTCTTGATGTTATTCTGTGCAGTGCCATCTTCCTAGATAGTCTCTCTTTGGCTTTCATAACTATTCTTTCCTATTTCTTCTCCTGCCTGTCCAGTTCTTCTTAGTCTCCTTTGCTGGAACATCATCCATTGCTTGCTTCCTATTGTAAATATTCCTAGGGCATTATTGCCTTGTCCACACTTGGCTTTTCTTTCTATTCTTTCTTGCTGCAGCCTAGGTTCTCACTGATCCAGTCCCTTATCGTCTCTACCCAGATGACTCCCAGATCTACATATGTTGTCCCATTCTTTCTCCTGAATACCAGGCCCATGTCATCAATTGCTTGCTGTACATCTCATAGACATATCAGTTCTAAGACAAAACTTACCATTGCTCCTAAATCTACCCCACCTTCAAACTTATCTTTTTTTCTTAAAGTCATGACAATCCTCAGTCTCCTAGATTGGAATGCTTAACTCTTCTTGGTGCAGTAGAAAAAAGAACACTTGAAAATGTGGAAGTAACAGATTAGATAGTCTTTGGTTTTGTTTCTTACTCTTAATTGGTGACAGTAGTTACTATTTTGTAAATGTAAATTTAATCTGAGGTCAAACTTTATCCAAGAATGAATCTAAATTATATTGTAGTAATGTTAAACAGGTCCAAAAAATTTCATGAAAAAAAATCACCTTAAGACAACTTATCTGGTTTTCTTAATGTATCATCTTTATAGTTTTTTGCACATAATTTTATTAACAAAGATACTCAGTTTGGTTGCCAGGGATTTGGCTAGATTTTTTTCTTCAAATACCAAACTTAAAAAAAGGTCTCATGTTAGACTAACATAAAGTAGCTAATATTTAATGTGGTTATCCATATGTGTAGGTAGATAAGCTTTGGTCACAATATTGCATTTAATGTATTTAAATAAGCCAAGGTGCCATAGTGTGAATCACATAGTTGAAGATTTTCTTTTGCAAAGAAACTCCTCAAATGGAATTATTGTTAGATTTCTTAAAAAGAATGAGGATTCTATAGCAACAAGTATAACCTAATAAATATTAATTTTATTAAAATTAAAATATTAATATAAATAAGCAACAATGCTTGTACAACTTAAATGCTGTATAATCACCCTCTTAGTTTGTGTGTGTGTGTGTGTCTATGTGTTTGAACACTTTGTTTTAAAACCTAAAATGTAATCATTAGCTTTCAAGATGACTGGCATGTGTATGTGACCCTGTGTCTAAAATAAGCTGTTTAGGAAATAAAAAAAAAAAAGACCCCTGGATTTTGCTTAATTGAAAAAAATTAAACAAAATAAACTGAGAATGTTAGGCGTTCCAAAGTTAGGATTCTGGGATGAAGACCCTGCCAAGTCTTGTCTCTCCTATCTCCATAGCATCTCTTGCATCTGTTTCTTTTCTTTTTATGCAGCTCCTAGCCTTTGCCACCTCTTTTCTGGACTCTGTAACAGACTTTTACATGTTCTCCTTATGTCCAGTCTTTCCTTATTCTCCCTCTAACTGCCTCATATCTTCTCTCCTGCTCAAAAACTTTTGACATTCCCCCAATACCTTTTGAAATGTCTTATG
Source organism: Gracilinanus agilis (assembly GCF_016433145.1). Classification (NCBI taxonomy): domain Eukaryota; kingdom Metazoa; phylum Chordata; class Mammalia; order Didelphimorphia; family Didelphidae; genus Gracilinanus; species Gracilinanus agilis. The sequence continues at coordinate 193,520,478 of NC_058132.1, read as the reverse complement.
TGCATTTAACCTTTCACAACTTGTCCTCAGCCTATCTTTCTAGCCTTATTTCATGATACCACCCTTCCCACCGTTGATATTCCAGTCCAGTCAGCCTACATGTTGTTCCCTATATTCAACATCCTCCCTCTCTGGCTTCTGAATGCATGGTGTTCAATGCCTGGAATGCTCTCCCTCTCCATCTCTGCCTTTTAGACTTCTCTGCTCAGCTTAGGTGCCATCTTCCTCCAAGAAGACATCTTGATTCCTATAGCTGCTAGTGTTCTCTCTCTTTTTTGAGTTGTCTCATGTTATATTTACTTGTGTGTATGTTGTATTCCTCCAGAAAGAATGTAGACATTTTGAGGGAAGGTACAATTTTGTGTTTTGCCATTGTATCCCTGGTGCCCAGAATTGTGCACAGTAGGCACTTAATTAATGTTTGCTGAATTCAGCTGAAGCAAACTGGGTGGAGAATAGGATGTGGGTAGAGAGACTTAGAAATATCCTTTCCTTGACTCCAAGCTATGATGGAAAACCATAATTCTAGATTTCTGCCACTGGGTGTCTCCCTTCTACCAGATATGTTTGCTGTATTTTTATTTCATAACTATTTTGGTTTGACAAATTTACTTATAAGATTTTATTTGGTTCCACAAAGAACATATAAGCAGAAGACTATTTTCTTAGGCCCAGAGTGCACATTAGAGAACAATTTGCATTGAGCCTTTTGGAAATACAGTATCTATTTTGTGTGGATTAATAAATTGCATTAATTTGAGCTTAAATTTGAAAATTTGGCATTTCTACCTTGACAAATGATATTCCAATTATTATTTGCAATGACTCAAATAATTCCCATAAAAATTCAACAAAGGTACTTATTCTTCTAGTCTTTCTGACTGAATATTTAGTTATTAAATCTAGAAGTGGGAAAAGAATAGGGGACAGTTGGAAAAGAGGCCTAGGTTCTGTTTTAGGTTTGTGTTTCTTTCTCATCTAATTTTACTTTGTTAGGCATACATTTCAGGAGAATGCAGAGGCATTAGAAATATTTTTTTCCCCTTGAGTATTGGCCTTATTCTTCAATTTAATCAGTACTTTGTTAGGGGAAGGAGAAAGGGAAAAAACGTGGGGTCTCATTTTTCTAACATTGTGAATGTAATAGGAAAGGTCACCCAAAAGGTGTCTCTGGAAAGTGAAAACAAAGTTCAATCAGCATTTATTAAACATTATATATAGGACATTTTACTAAGTTCAAGAGAAGATACAAAGATAAAGGACAACAAAACCCCTCAAGAAATTTATAATCTTATGGGGTGTGGTGAGATATACTATAGTATAAGTACAATGTGATAGGGACACAAGAATGAATGAATGAATGAAAAAAAAACTAAGTATAGCACTGTATTTAGTAAATATGACTTAAGTTAATATTTATTAAGTACTTTTAAACACTGAGGATATGAATACAAAAGCAAAGGCAGCCCTTGTCTCAGAGAAACTTCTTGTTCCAATAGGAGGAGAAAGGTTGGAAATTGACACACTCCTTTCAGAAACTGTCAGAGTTGATCTGACCATGATTTGAACTGAAGGGAGAAGCAGAAAAGGATACTATTGACAATATTAGGGAGGAGATGTTGGGGAGAAGAGTAAGATGGAGTTTTTCTGATATTGTGGGCCAGGAGAAGCATCCACTAGTCAGAATAGTGGCAGACCTGGGGCAAAAGATCTGGCGATAAAAGTGTTAAAATCTCCAGGCAAACAGTTGAGAGAGATGAAGGTTTTTTTATTTTTTATTTTATTTTTAAATTAAGGAGGATAATTAGGAAAAGTTTCATGAAGGAATAGGCATCTGAAGTAAGTTTTGAAGGTTTTCAACTAGAAAAATGTGATGGAATATTTTCCCAGAGTAGGAGACATTCACAATGAATGAGCAGATGTGGGGAGAGGAGGACTAGATTGGGTGTAATCCAGTTTTTCTGGAATGTGGGAGTTCACAAAGGGAGGAGAAGTATAAAATGAATGGAAAAGTAGTTTGGAGCCAGATTATATAGAACATTAAATACAAGTCTAGGAAGTTTATGTTTTTTCCTTTTATGCAATGGGAATTTAGTGAAGTTTTTTTGATCAGTGGAATGGCCAGGTATAGCAGCACAGAGTAGTTGAGTTCCTGAGTAGTTTGAGGCTGTGGAATCACTTGAGCTTAGAAATTCTGAGCTGTAGTGGGCTAAAACTGATTGAGTACCCACACTAAGTCTGTTGCTGCTCTGGTGAGCCCCACAAAGTGGAGTGCCACTGGGTTACCTAAGAAAGAGCAAACTAACCTTGGTCAGAAATGGAGCAGATCAGAATTCCATTGCCATTCAGTGGTGGAGTTGGGCCTGTGGGGGACATGCATCTCTAGTCTGGACAACATAAGGGGATCTGGTTGCAAAAGAAAAAAAAATGGTAGAGTGACATGGTTTGACTTGTATGTATTCAGAAAATCACTTTCTCAGGTATATGATTAAAGAGGGGGAGATTAGAGCAAGGAAGGCCAGATAGGAGACCATTACAACAACATAGGAATGAGGTAACGAGATCCTGAGCTAATAGGATGAGTTGCAGAGGTGAGGACATTTGGTAACCTTGGAGCAAGCAGTAATGAGACTTGGCAACTGATTAGAGTTGTATAATTGAGAAGAAAGTTAAAGATGACTCTGGAGTTTTGAGCCTGAGAGATTAGGAGGTTGATGCTGCCTTAACAGGTATCAGGGAAGATGGTAATTTCTTTTTGTTTTGTTTAGCCATTTTTCAGTCATGTCTGACTTGTTGTGACCTCATTTGGGAGTTCTTGGCAAAACTACTGGAGTGGTTTGCCATTACCTTCTCCGGCTCATTTTTCTGGCTGAAGAAACTGAGGCAGGCAGAGTTAAGTGACTTACTCAGGGTCACGTAGTTAATAAGTGTCTGAGACCAAGTTTGAACTCAGGTCTTCTTGACTCTAAGCCTGATGCTGTGTCCACTACAAGTTCTTTTTAGTTATGTTGAATTTGTGGTCCTGGGAGGATATGTACATACAGATGTTCATCAGAGTCATTGGATGTGAGAATGGAACTCAGAGGAACACATCTTATATAGATATGCATAATGCTGTAATTGAAGCTGTAGAAGTTGGTGAGATTGCCAGGGTAGAGAAGAGAAAAGACCAGGGAGCCAGGGTCAAGGTCTTTAGGGATAGGAGGGGAAAGTTGAACCTAGAAAGAGCACTGAGAAGTGAATGCACAGGTAGGAGAACTAGGGGAAAGTGTCCATAGTGTCATTGAAGCTAGAAGATAGTATTAAGGAGAAGGTACTTTACAGAGATGAAGGAGAGTAAGGCCTGAGAAAATGCTATTGAACTTGGCAGTTAAGAGGTCTTTGATTTCCTTGGAGAGATAGTATCAGATTAGCGATGAGGAAGAAAAGTGCACTGCAAGGCATGTAAGAGTGGACAGGGGCAGTAAGGTTGTGGAAGCAATCGTAGAGACTACTTTCTAAAGATTTAGTTTAACAGTAATCATTTAGCAGAGAGTATGCATTTTATTTTGTGAGCAATAGTCAGGACCTTGATGAACCTATACTAGTGTTCAGTTTTTGTTATTAGATGGATGGAGGAGTTTTTTAAAGTGAACTAATACTTTTTTGACTGGCTGAAAAGACCTTGTTAAGATATGGGTAGTTGGAGGGAGGGAGTCACAGAGTATATGTATATGTTTGTGTGTGTGTGTTTATTTTAAACTTCACAGATTTTGACAAGGACTTTTGCTTGTATTTTACTCTTTTAAAGTGTTGGCATCTTTTTGTTTGATGCTAATAAGGCTGGAATTTGCTGGTAGTTCCATTCAGTAGGAGTGATTACATCTGCCATGGGTTTAGGTAACTGGTGCTGTAGAATGAGTCAGAGACCCACAATATAGCGTGGTGTGTCCTTTCTCAAAGAAACAGTCTCATTTGTTTAGGAATTTGTCAAAGCTCCATCCCTTTAACTTTTATTTATATCGGGCTAAAAAGGACTGCATGTTACTCATAACTAGGCTAGTAGAAGTACAGATAAACAGGTGACCATGGGGAAGTTTCTTTAAGAAAGCCTCCCCACTTGCATCCATCCCTGGTGTGAAGGAGTCTTCTTTGTCCTTAGGAAGGTTAGCTCTTTTTAATTAGTATTAATCTTGCCAGTGGGCTAACGTATGCCATTATGCAAAACTTCCCCTTATTAGCCTAGAGTAGGATTGATTTTTTTGTCAAGAATTGAATTGGGCAGGGCTCAAGAGCACTAGAAGAAAAATGTGATTCCTTGGTTTTAATGGGAATGGAGGCCACTTTCTAAAATAGAGGGACTTTTGTGAAAAGAGGGAAGATACAGGGCTCCTCTTTCTTTTGCCTCCTCATTTGTAGACTAAAGACAATTCATTTTGGACCTGCTGTGTGGTAGAGTGGAGGAAGCACTGGATTTGGCAGATCCAGGTTCAAGTTCCAGCTTTAACACTAGTTGTGTGATCTTGGGTAAGTTACTTAACCTCTCATTACTCATACTACCTGCTTCTCAGGGTTGTTATCAGGAAAATGTTTTGTAAATCATAAAATGCTGCATAAATGTGGGCTAATATTATTCATCTATTTGGCAAAGGACTGACAAAGGACTTCTTCACTCCAAAATGGGACATCAGTTTTGGCAGACAAACATATAGTATTTTTGTAATTAGAAAGTACTTAGCTAGTTAGAAACTGATTTATGTCCTTTATGAATATTTTTTCTTTTACTAGGTTGAAACCTTTTTTAAAGTCAGGAATGATGTCTTATATATCTTAGTATCTATCTAGCATGGTACCTCAATAAATATTTGCTAAATGAGTGAGTTAATTAATGAATGCTTTAGGGAACTTTATAACATATGCTGTAAAAGAAACATAAGTTTAAAAGTTTGAACAGAGAAAATGAATTGGAGGCATAGAAAGATAAAACCAGGCGGCTGAGATGAGAATAGCCAAAGACTGAAGGAAAAGGCCCCTAATTGAATTTGGGGGTTGATGGAGGAATAATTGGAAGTAGAAGAGGCGTAGTCACTATGACAGGCCTAGAAAATGAATTGGGAACAATGTAGAGAATGTTTTGGAGAAGGGAGAGCCTGCTAGGCAAATAGAAAAGGAATGTAGACATGACATTTCTAGAACCTGGGAAAAGATTAGGTCATAGGGACAGAGCAAGTGAAGCCAGTCAGTTGAACCTTTTGTAAATACCAAGCAATGTCCTAGATCAGTGATGGGCAAACTTTTTAAAGAGGGGACCAAAGGAAAGGAAATGCTCATCTGTCAGTCTGTTTCTAAGGCAACTCTTTCGAAGTTTCATTGTATTGTATCCTACTCATTGTATTCGTTAGATTAGGAGTAATGTCACGGGCCAGATAGAACATTTCAGGGGGCCACAGTTTGCCCATCACTGTCCTAGATGGTACAGATGGTAGCTAGGTAATATGGGGCCTGATTGCTTGACTTGGAGTAAGGAAGACCTGAATTTGAGGTCTTATTGACTACATGACCCTGGGCAAGTCACTTATGGTCTCTGCTTCATTTTCCTTATTTATAAAATGATGATAATAGCATCTACCTCCCAAGGTTGTGAGGAATAAATGAAATAAGCACTTTGCAAACCTCAAAGAGCTATATGAATGACAGCTATTATTAATATTATTAAAGGCACAAAGACAAATGTGAAAAAATCCCTGCTGACTAGGAGCTGCCTAGGAACAAAACAACACGTGCACACATAAGGGAACACAAAATATGTACAAAGTAAATGCAAAATAATTTTGGAACATGGATCACTATTGATCGGAGTGTTCAGGAGAGTATTCTAGGTATAGGGATTTGCCTAAGCAAAGACATGGGGGCCAGAATGTAGTTGTTATATGGAAAACTATTTTCATCAGTTTATCTTTTAAGTATTTTTAGTTCTAAATTCTCTTTGTCCCTCCACTAATCTCCCATCCACTGAGACACCAAGAAATGATACCTATTGTAGATATTATGTCATGCAAAATTTATTTCCACATTAAGGAAAAAAATGTTTCAGTCCTTTACTATATGAGTCCATTAGTTCTCTCTCAATAAGTGGGTCCATTCATGTCATGAGTCCTCTGGAGTTGCAATGGGTCATTGTATTGATCAGCTTTACTAAGTCTTTCACAGTTGATTCTATTTAAGATATTGCTGTTCTATATAGATTTTTCTCTTGGTTCTGTTCACTTCGCATCAATTCATATAAATTATCCACATATTTCTCTTTTTTCTTTCATTCATTAAACATTTTTCTTTTTAAACTTCGAGTTCTAGATTCTCCTCTTCTACCCCTCTCTCTTCACTAAAGAAGGCAATCTGAGATCAATTATGTATGTGAAAACATGTGAAACATCCCCAAATTAGCCATGTCACTAAAAAAAAAAGCAAAAGAAAGAAAGGAAAAAGGAAGAAAGAAAGAGAATGAATTTTGGTCCCTCTTTACCATTAGACCAATTCTGGTGTGTGTGTGTGTGTTTAAGTATTCCTTTAAGTATTTTTTGTGCCTCTTTTACCAAGCTGTTTATTCTTTTTTCACAATTTTCTTAAATCATTCTCATTTCTTTTCTCCTCTACCACTTTTATCTCTCTCTCTTTAACTCTTCTAGGAACTCTTGCTGACTTCGGGTCCATTTGGCATTTTTCTTTGAGGGGCTTACTTCGTAGATGTTTTAACATTGTGATCTTCTTCTAAGTTTCTGTCTTGGTGTGTCCTGCCATTGCAGTAGTCTTTCATGGTCTATAGTAGCTTTTTTTTTTTTTTTAATCATTTGCTCATTTTCTCAGCCTATTTCTTAACTTTTTTATGTTAAGATTAGTCTCTGCTCACCTGTGGTGCAGAGGCATTGTGCCAAGCTTTAGGTTTTTTTGTACTTCTGTTTTCAGAGTTGGTTCTGGCGGTTTGCAAATTTTCAGTGCTTCCAAGATGGTGTTATTCTGAGAGAGTTGTGGTCTTTACCAAGAAATGACTCTTGCACTTCTAAAGTTGCAAGTACCTTGAATTGTGACCAGGGCCCCTGCTCCCTTGTGACCCATCACAGATACTTCTTTCCACTCTGGAACTGTGACCCAGAACTGTTAAGGCAATAGAGTTGTCAGTTTGTGCCAGCAAACAGTCCCTTTGTCATCTCATTCTGACCACTTGTCTGACCCCCTTACTGCCTCTGGGTTGAGAGCTCCCAAAGCTGCTGCTGCTACTGCTGTCACAGCCGCCTGTATGGCCTACCACTGCTGTGCTCAGGGCTTGTGCCCATCCCAGCATTTTAGACTCTGCTGTGGACCTTCTAAGATGTCTTAGGGAAAATGTCTCCCTCTGACCTTTTTGTTAGCTATACCATTCAAAATTTGATTTGAAACATTATTTTAAAGTTGTTGGAGGAGAATGTTGGGAAAGTTCAGCTAGATCCTGGCCTGTACTCTATCATTTTGGGTCCATTTTACTACCTTCATCATTTCTTATAGCACAATAATATTCTAGCAGATTCATATACTGTAACTTGTTCAGCCATTCCTCACTTGATGGGCATCCCTTCTGCTTCCAATTCTTTACTACAATAAAAAATTTACTATAAATATTTTTGTGCATATAGGTCTTTTCCTTTATCTTTGATCTCTTTGGGGAATAGACTTTGGGGTATAAACCTAGTGGCAATTATATTGCTAGATCAAAGACTTTATACAGTAGCTCTTTAAGTATAATTCCAAATTGTTCTCCAGAATGGTTAGGCTAGTTCATAGCTCCATCATCCATGCTTTAGTGTATCTATTTTCTTCCATCCCCTCTAACATTTATTATTTTCCTTTCCTTTCCTTTTTTTTTTTTTTTTTTTAAAACCCTTACCTTCCATCTTCAGGTCAATACTATATATTGGCTCCAAGGCAGAAGAGTGGTAAGGGCTAGGCAATGGGGGTTAAGTGACTTGCCCAGGGTCACACAGCTAGGGAGTGGCTGAGGTCAGATTTGAACTTAGGACCTCCCATCTCTAGGCCTGGCTCTCAATTCATTGAGCCACCCAACTGCCCCCTTCCTTTTTCTGTTATCTTAGCCATTCTGATGAGTGTTCTGCCTTACAACTTCAAACCTTATTCTTTGTCCTCATTATGATCTGCAGTCTCTCTACATCTTAGTTCTTTCCTAGGCCATCACCCTGCACTGGCTACATTCTCCTCTTCCCTGTTTTATCCTCTTAATGAACAAGTTAAATTCTACACTGTCCTTTGTGTCCCTTGCTTTGTTACCCTACCTCTGATCTTGTCCTGTCAAGCCTCAGGCCAGGATCACTCCCTCATTACATCCTTTACTTTTGCTCTTACTCATATGTTGCCAAGTGAAGCTGGAGGAAATAATGAAACTGCTGACTGAGTCCACTAGAAATTTATGTTATGTAATCTTGGGCTCTCACTGCAGCAAGGCAATCCTTTTATACTTTTCTAAATGACTCATTATTCTACTCATCACAGTGATTTTTTTCAAACCTTTTTATTTTTCTTCTAACCTCCCACAGATCCTCCCGCCCACACCATCTTAGCTGAGAACCTTACCTCATATTGCCACGAAAAAATTGAAGCCATTCTCAAGAGCTTCTTCTCCTCTCTCCATAACTTAATGTCTCCCAAATTCTGTCTGCTATTGTCTTCACTTTCACTCATCCTACATGATGAGGTGGCCCTTCTTGCCAAAGCAAACCCTTCTACATGCACAGCTTATTCAGTTCCATCCCATCTTCTCCCATAGATTATTCCCTCTGTCATCCTCACTTTCTCACTTATTTTCTTTTTTAAAATTTACTAATATTTTACCTTTAATTCAATTACATGAAAATAAAAATTTTTAACCTTCATTTTCTTTAAGTTTGAGCCAAATTCTCACCCTCCCTTCTTTCCTTCCCTTCTCTCTCCCTGAGATTGCATGCAACCTAATATAGATTATACATGTGTAATAGTGGAAAACATATTTCCATATTAGTCTTTTTGTGAAAGAGAACTTGAACAAATGAAAGAAAAGTGAAGAACTAAAATAAAAAATAGTAAACTATGTCTTGTGTTATACATTCAGACTTCTTCAATTCTTTCTTTGGCGGTAGATGGCATTTTTATCATGAGTCCTTGAGGATTTTATTAGATCACTGTTTTGCTGTTACTATGTACAATGTCCTCCTGCTCACTTCACTTTGCATCAGTTCATCTAGATCTTTCAAGCCTTTCTTAAATCATCCTTCATACCATTTCTTATAGTATAGTAGTATTCCATTACAATCATATACCACAACTTGTTCAGCCCTTCCCCATTTGATAGTCATCCCCTTAGTTTCCAATTCTTTGCTACCACAAAACAAACTACTATAAATATTTTTACACAAACAGGTCCTTTCCCCCCCCTTTTAAATTCTCTTTGTGATACAGACCTAGTAGTGGTATTGTTGGGTATGAACAGTTTTAAAGCCTTTAGGGCAGTGATGGCAAACCTTTTAGTGGCCATAATGTTATAAGGATTTGAAATTCGAGGAAGATCATGGCTCTTGGTAGTAAATGTCTCCCTCCCCTAACATATAATTTGTCGTTTTTGAGGGCAGTGGAAGGAAAAGCATATGAAATCTGCTTTTGGCTTATTTAAAGTTATTTGCCAGTAAAAGCTGTTCCAGAGGCCTTTGTTAATCATTTATGTCTGATGACTTTCCACTCTTTACTGTGCAAATTTGACATTTATAAGAATGACATGATGTTACTTAGTACCTATGGTACTAAGTCATGGGTAATGACTTTTCCTCCACCCAGCATAGCAAACATCAGAAATAACTTCTCTTTCTTATCTTAGCAAACTCTTTCAAAGCTCCATGTAGCTCTTAGGAATAGAGAGAAATTGAGGTGCTTTCTGTCAAGATGGTATGTGACGGTGTGGCTTTGAATTGGTAATTTACTGCAGAGAAGCTCTGCACCCAGCTTATTTTTACATTAAGCCTTGCATCAGCGAAGCCCTTAGCTTACCACTCTGACGCAGATTTCTGTGTGGTTCAGCCTCAGGATTTTCTGAGCCACAGCAGTGATACCTCTGGACAGAGATAAAAGTTTCTACCTTTTTCTATTCAAAGGGAGGGGTCTCATCAAAGCAGGATGAATGTTCTAGCAGCTGTTTACTTAACTGCTCTTTTTTCTATAACCTTTGCTCTTATTTCTAAGATTGCTTCCTCTGAACCTTGTTCACTCTTGGCTCATCTCTCCCTTGTGCTCCATCCTTCAGCAAGACAGTAATTGGTTGTGTAATGTTTACAGATTGTCTGGTAGTGAGCTTGATGTTTGAGTTCTTATCACAATAATGACAGTTGGTTTTAATACTTAGTAATTTTGATTCAGGATCTCAGAGTACTGTCTCCAAGGTTATAATGATACTCAATAAGAGTGTAAAGTAATCTGTGGCGGAATAGAATTAAGTCTTTGTTGAAACACTAAAGAATTTCTTTCCTAAATATTTATGCACCATTTTTGTTTAAAGTTTCCATTAACTTCCAAATGTATTTGCAAATACCAAAAAGAGAAAAGGGTTCCTGCTATTAAGCTTCAGAAAATTATTGGTATCCTTTGTTTTCACATGATCTACATTTATCAATAACAAAGAATTAAAAAGGAGGTTGGGGGGTGGGGAGTAGATCAGTAAAACTAATGAATTTGTCAGTTAAGTTTAACATATACAGTATTTTCCACCTATTTATCCTCTACCTCTATAAAGAAGAATGAGAGGCACATTTTCATATTTCCTATTTGGGCCAACCTTGAGCTTTATAATTTCACAGCATTCAAAACAATTGAAACCAAATGCTGTGAAATGATAATGACTAAGAGTGTCCATTAGGGCTTACTGACCACAGTAGATGATATCCAAAGAGGGACACACTTTCCCTTTGTTCTTCTTGGTTTCTTCTTTCCAAAGCCTACAAAAACGGTCCTGTGAATTGAAGGTAGCAATTAGTTAGGCCAGGCAAGGAGCTAGTACCTCACTTTTTAGAGCAATGGGTTAGTATGGTGTTAACATAAGCCCAAGGGAGCAGATCTCTGTTTGAAACAGTATTCATTCATTCATTTGTCTTTTTTTTTTTATCTGAAAGGTGGGTCTTAAGGGACATAAGATGCCATTGTCCTCAGTGAATTCAGGCTTCTGTAGGAGGTCTTATTGCTAAAGTTCTTGTTCATTTGTTTGAACTGCAGTCCTCTTTCTCTTTCCCTTCTTTTTCTAACATTTCTGACATTTTGAGTTTAGTTTTCAGTTTTATTTTGCAGTGCAAGCTGCAAAGATGTCAGGTTTTCCTGACTGCTCCTCAGCCTCCTGATTACCCTTTTAAGCGGTGCTGATTGCAGGAAATTGCTGTGGTGCATGGTGGGTGTCACAACAGCACAATGATTAAGACCCGTGTGTGTCATTTACTGGCTGATTGAAATAATCACAGGGAGGGGAGCAGCAGAGGGAAAATTGCTAAATGTGCAGAGGGAGCTGCCACTCTTAATCATTTTTGGCTTAAGCATCTCAAGTTGAGGAGTCAGAACTAATGAGAGGGAGATTTATGTTTTCCATCATTTTGCTTCATTCTGGATCTTTAAGGTAGCTGAGTGAAACTTAACACTGAAGATGATCCCAAGCAGGAAGAACTATTTTAAAATATATATATATTTTTTTTTGGGGGGGGGTTTCAACCTGCATTTTATTTTTTTTACAAAAATATATATTTTTAAATTTTTATTTAATTAATTACATTAGAATATTTTTCCATGGTTACATGATTCATGTTTTTTCTCTCCCCTCCTCCCTCCCAGAGCCGACAAGCAGTTCCACTGGGTTTTACATGTATCATTGTTTAAAACCTATCTCCATATTATTAATATTTGCAATAGAGTGATCTTTTAAAGTCAACATCCCCAATCATACACCCATTGAACCATGTGATCAATCATATGTTTTTCTTCTGGGTTTCTACTCCCACATTCTTTCTTTGGATGTAGATAGCATTCAGGAAGAACTATTTTTGTTTATCAAATGAATGGTTGCAAAATACTTCTGCTAGCTGCCCTATAGGAAAAATAAGAATGAGGCACTTGAGAGTTGAATATAAGTATGACAGAAAGAAACTAGGGCAGGGAACTGAGAGCAGAGTGTTTTGTGACCAGATATAAGTTCAGCTGGGGCATGTAATGCTTTCTTCATCTTGGCTGTCTGCCTTGCTTGGAGGGCACTCTCCTTACCACCACCATCATCTCCTCCTTCTTCATTTTCCATTTTTTTCTTTTTGGGAAAATAAGCCCTTACTTTCCATCTTAGTAACAACTCTAAGATAGAAGGGCAAGGGCTAGCCAAACAGGATTAAGTGACTCACCTAAGGCCACACAGCTAAAAAATGTCTGAGTTTAGATTTGAACCCAAGTCCTCCTGACTGGGCCTGGCTTTCCATCTGTTGTGCCACTGAGCTGCCCCTTTTATTTTCCTTTTAAGAGAATCCCTTATTTTTTTTGAGATATAACCCAAGAGCCACCTTCTCTAGGAAACCTTCTCTGATCCCTGCAATTTCCTTTACCTTCTTATCTCTTACTGCTTTATATTTATTTTCTATTCATTCTGCATGTATTAATTATATGTACCTATTAATCTCCCTTCATGGAATGTGAACTTCTTAAAGCCAAAATTATTTCACTTTTTGTCTTTCTATCCCCTCTGCTTGCCATGTAGTAGGAACTTAATGGATGTATTTTCTCTGCATTTTGTGAATTACCACATACTTGAGTTAGCAGATCACCAGGATTTAATGAATACAGAACACGATGTGTTAAAGCTTTTGTAGTCCTATTTGGAGTGCTCACCCTAACAGTCTCTTGTCTCTCTTTCCTTCAGGCACAGAACCCTGGTATTTCTATTTAATTAATGGGTTTCTGAATTTCAATGTGGCCTTTGTATTGGCTCTTCTGGTCTTACCACTAACTTCCCTCATGGAGACCCTGTTGCAGAGATTTCATGGTAAGTGATAGAATTATAAAAGATGCCAGTCTGCTTGGTGGCAGGAAGACATGTGCCTTAGAAAACATTACCCGGCCTTATTGCTACTCAGGGCCACAGTGTTTGCCATGGAGGGAAACTAGAATTCTCTTCATTTATTCCCTGTGCTCTTCTCAGGGGAATGGTAGACTGGTCTGTTTTTGCAGTTTATATTTGTAAGGCTGCACTACACCAGTAGGACCTATCTGAAGGTTTTCTTTATTATATTGCAAGTGAAGCCACATGAATAAAAATCTAAAGAAACTCACAATGCAAGGGTAACACATTCATGACCACATAGCTCTCAGTGACTTCAGGATAGGTCTTACATTTTTGCAGTTAGGGAAGCTTATACAGCTTGTTAACCCACCAAACAGGAAAAGGCATTTGCAAGATCTCAGGGGAACACAACTTTTAGAGTCCTTTAACCTATGAAGAATATTTTGTTCAAAGGGTGGAGTATATCTGATAAGACATATTAGAGGCAAAAATGTTGTTGAAAATAGCCTCAACCAAATTTTTAAAAAAGTATTCAGTTTTCTCAGACACTTCCCAGCTGTGTGACCCTGGGCAAGTCACTTGACTCCCATTGCCCACCCTTACCACTCTTCCACCTATAAGTCAATACACAGAAGTTAAGGGTTTGGAAAAAAAAAAAAAAGAAAAAAAAGTATTCAGTTTTTCCCATAACTGGAAGACTGAATTATGAGGAGCTACTCCTGAATTTGGTGGTTTCTTCTGGACTGCCATCCATTTTGGTTGCATTGCATTGGAAAAGTTTACCTAGTCATTTATTTCTGTCTTTCAGCATTCATTTTGTACCACTATCTTGATTCATATTATTAACTTATCAGGTGCTTCTGAATTTCTTTGCCAGGAGGGTTAGACTTAAGCAGAACTTATAAATTGGGACGAGAATTAATTCTTGATCTGTTTGATTCATTTGGAAGGGTTATGAGGGATTTTTTATGATTCCATAATTAATTATAAACAATTGACCAGGTTAAAAAATGTCAGTTTATAGAGTACTTCTGCTTAGGGCAGGAAAACATGAAATCAACCCTAAGGAACAAATTTACATGAAAAAATATGTAAAAGTAAAATCATATTTCAGAAATTATTAATAGGTTGTAAAGGAATTTTCACCTATTGAAAATGTATTCATTTGTTCTGGACCATCAGTTAAACCATGGGAGGATGTTAATCTAAAAAGTAGACTAAGATCTCACAATAATTGTGAGGAAAGTTTAAAATAACTGGTGTTGTAGCTTAAGATTTTTTTTTATATCCTTGAATAGTCAGTCAGCAAGCATTTATTAATGCTCTTATGTCCTTTCTGGGACTAAGTAAGATACAAAGAAGGCAAAAAATAATCCCTACTCTCAAGGAGTGCCTGGTCAAGTGGAAAAAACTCATAGTCTTTTGGTAAAAGCATATACATACCAAAAAAACTGTAAATTAGGTATTATACAGTTATGGTCCTCAATTACAGGCTTGATTCTGTGGGATAAATAACTTTGCAGTTTATGCATATGAATTCAGTGGGCAGCAGAGGGCACTGTGTTTATAGCCTTTTCATGAAATTCCTTCCGCACTGCTCATTACAACTAATTCAAGCACAGGAGGAGATGCTCTCGCTGTGGGGTTGCAAGCTTATCACTCAGAGCTCATGTACCTAACTGCAGGAACTTTTCAGCAGGGGTTTGGGCCTTAGTGATCATTAAATCCTTTAGTACTTGCACATGCTTTCTTTTTAAAATTTTGGTTCCAGTTAGAGATTTGGAATTGAATGGTATTGTAGGAAGGAGAGAGAAGAAGCTTTATCAGGGTTGTTTTTGTTCTTGCTTTTCAACAAGATACTTGTTAGTAGCTGTTTGTTGAAAATATAAAATAGAGTTAGTGGGTTTGAGAATGCTAGTTCTTCCATCATTTCTTTCCATATTTAACCTGTGGCCCATGACTCTTCTTTACAGTTTGTGTAAAAAAAAAAAAGGCTGATTGATAAAAGGAGGGAAAGTGTTGCTAGGACATAGTATATAAATATTCCATTTCATAGGATTAAAACTTAATTTTAGGTTGTGGCAAATAATCTCAGGGGCCTCTAGACCCAATAACAGGACCCCTCAGTGGGAAAGGCTTTTCTTTCTCCATCTAAGGTAGAATTCATTTTACTAAAATCCATAAGCCATTTGGACTTAGTGATTATGCATCCAGTCTCTTTAGAAGCAACAGAATAGGATTCTCTTATTAGCTGGTATTTCCTTGTTGCATGGTCAAGAGGAGTATGACTGTCTTGGACCATTTTGTGAGTGAAAACAGGGTGGCCAAGGACAGAGCCACATTATCTCAAGTCCAAAGTTGGGGGATATGAAAGCTTCATTGGTTGCAGTTTTCCTACAATAATGAAATATGAAATTGCTTCTTTTCTATTTCTTACAGTTCAGAATTTAGGCCGTCCTTACTGGCTTACCTTGTCTCCAATGTACATTTGGATCATCATCTTCTTTGCTCAGCCTCACAAAGAGGAAAGATTTCTTTTCCCCATTTATCCTCTCATATGTCTGTGTGGTGCAGTGGCTCTTTCAGCACTTCAGGTGAGTTTCAGGGAAACAGAAATCCTAAAAAGTTTCATTTTTAGTTTCTTTATGCTCTATCATAGAAATTTAACAGCAGATTAAAGGATCCCTACTGCTCCAATATTTCATCCATATGGTATAATTTACTCTACAGGTATTTATATACCTCTTTTTGGTTAGTTATTTGTTATCTTGCTTGCTGATGACTTTTTCCCCTAAATAATTATCCTTTTATTTCAGAATATCCACTCAATTTACTTTAGATTCATTTTCTAAGTCACTAAAAGAGAATTAGATCCTGATTAAATGATGATGGGGTAGCAGAATTAATTGAATCTCTTCTTAAAACATTTAGATTAGAGTAGAATTTTAGTCTACATTTTGTGATTATATCTAATAACTAACCACGAAGACATTGGGTAATAAGGACTAAAACTTATATTAAGGACAATTCCTTGAAATCAAAACACTCTTCCACTTTTGTGCATTAAAAAAAATGTTTTTGAGCTGTACCCACCATTTCATGACATCTTCTGGTTCCTAGATCTTCCATATCCCTGCTTCAGATTGAAATTGAAATTGAAAATGAAAATAAAATTTATTTAATTTCCTTAGGCATTTTTAACACTGATATTGCCATTTTGAACAAGTCCCTCCTTCCATTCCTTCCTCTTCCCTTCCTTTCTCTGTATCTCTCATTCTTTTTGTCTCTCTTTCCTCCCTCTTTCTCTCCCTCCCTCCTCCATTCTTCTTTTAGCATAAATGAAACAAAAGACTTGTCATATGATTAGTAGTAGAGTACCTGATTCAAAATAGGAATACCTTGAAGAAACTACTCATGAACAGCTGACTGAATCTATATATTATATTGGAATATGTGACCTATGTATCTTAATATCTTTTTTGTAGTTTGTAAGTGGTCTTGAGAGATAATTAAAAGAACTTCCTCGATGTCCTGTCAAATGATTTTTTCTTTTTCCTTCTTTCTGCCTATCCCTCCTTCCTTCCTTCCTTGCTTCCCTTCCCTCCCTCCCTCCCTTCCTTGCTTCTCTTTCCTCCCTCCCTTCATCCTTCCTTTCCCTCCTTCCCTTTCCCCCTCCCTCCCTCCCCACCAAAAAAAACATCTCTGTGGTATGAAAGCAAAACAATGAATATGTTCATTAATTCAAATATTTTTTTAAAGAGAATTTTCTTGGGGCTAGAGAAATTCTTTTCTCCTGCTAAACTACCAAGACACCATAAATATCATCATTCTTTGGTACTAATGTATAAGAAACTTTAGAAATATATTCCTTCATTTCTTAGACAGTGGAGTATTTCCAAATGTCCTTGGATCTAATACTTTATCAGGTCTTTTATACTTCACCACTTAGGAGGCAGGTGGGTTTTTATGACACATATCGTGGACACATTTGATTTCTTCATCAATAATGTCTTTTTTTTCTCTAGAAATGTTATCACTTCATGTTTCAACGCTACCGTCTAGAACATTACACGGTTTCTTCCAATTGGTTGGCTTTAGGGACTGTCTTCCTCTTTGGGCTGCTATCTCTGTCTCGATCTGTGGCACTGTTCAGAGGTAAATATTCTAGCAAAGAACTTAAATCAAGTCCCTGAGTATTTCATCTAAAACTGTAGCTGATGAGTGTTAACTTGATATGTTTGCTTCTTATGCTAAGAAGAAACTTCTTCCCTGGGAGGGGAGCTCTATCATCTCTGATAGCTATTGCTTTAATGTCTGAGTTTTTTGCCCTTTAGGAGTAATTTGGCTTTATGTTAAGAGTAGAGAAGATTGCAAATTCTTTTTAGTATGATTAGCTGTAAATTGTTTATCTGTATACATTTACTTTTTTTAAAAAGGGGATGGTATTAAATTAAGAAAGTTCTAAAATTGAAGATGCTAATATGAGGTTGAATTCTTATGATATTCTTTCCAGACATAGGAATTTGAATACATAACATTAAAATGATATAATAACAACTAACTCCCCAAAAAGGTGAAAAGGAGTAGAGGAACGCAATAGAGAAAAGAATTTTTACCAAAATGAAGAGAAAATGTAATTTATTCATATATAGTAGGTTAACATCTGACCCATGGAAGAGGCATTGACCAAGTAGGAATGCCTATGGTGAACCTTTAAACTCTTTCTTTGCCTGAGGAATTTCAGTAAACATTTTAAATACATTCAGTTAAATTTTGAATCTTGTTTTGCAGTATATCTCCTTTTCTGATAATTATTTCAGAGTATCATGGACCCCTTGATTTGTATCCTGAATTCCACCAAATTGCTACTGATCCTGCTATCCACACAGTCCCAGAAGGGAGGCCAGTGAATGTCTGTGTGGGGAAAGAGTGGTACCGATACCCCAGCAGCTTTCTTCTACCTGAGAAGTAAGTCGCAACCTCCTCCTTCTACCACTCAATTCTTAAATGGAGGGAGAGGAAATGACAGACCAGTTAGTCTGTCTTTTTAGTTTTTAGTTTTTAGTTTTGCGGCTTTAGCCAAAGGCTAGGACCAGTTGTCAAGCCTTTATATAGATACTGTGGGCTTCCCAGAAAGAAGTGAACTATTGTGTCTTCACAAGCAGTTCACCGGGCTTTACTAGAGCCAATTCGTCTATTTATGTGCTCTGCTTTGTCTGTCACATAGGATTAACATCTTTTTTTTAAATTTTGAACTTAAAAATCCCAAACTAAAAAAAATTTTACATATACACAGCAGAACACAAGAAGAAGATATTGCACGAAGCCATATTATCACCATTTTATGTTGTTTGCTTCTAAAAAATAGTACATAATCCCCACACATTACTTTTAAAACTATTATTTTTGTCTTGTCTTCTGAACTTCATTTGTTCTTTTCTTTGCATTAAAACAATGAGTCAGTTACCCTCTTTTTGGGGTATCACTATTGCTCCCTTTCCCTGCCTCCAAATAAAAATAGGAAAAAAAAAAGAAAAAACCTTGTAACATCTAAGCATAGGCAAGCAAAACAAGCCCCAAAACTTATCATGTTAAAAATGAATGGCTTTTTCTGTACTTGCATCCATTCTCTTTGTCAGGGAGCCTACCACATGTTTTATCATGGGAGTTCCCCTGGAGACATGGTTTCTCAGAATGCCTATACCTTGTAAAATTGTTGTTCTTTCTGGTGGTATGGGCCTTGTCTAAGTTGTTCTCCTGGTTCTACCCACTTCACCCTGTATCAGTACATACTCCCTGGATTCCTTGAAATAATTTCTTATTGTGCAGTACTATGTTATTATATTCATATACTCAATTTGTTAAAACATGTCCATTGATGGACATGCTCTTAGATTCTAGTCTTGTTATCTCCCTCTTACCCTTTCTCTTTCTCCTTTTGTTTGCTTCAAATAAGAGTGAAGTTTTAATGATTCTCACTTCCCCCACCCTTTATTCCATATTCTCATGCACCCCAGTTATAAGAAATAGCATGTTCCACCTATTCCTTCTTTCTTGTAGTAGTATGCTCTTTGTTTTACCCTTCTTCCTCTTTACCCTTTTCAAACCCTCAGAAAGAACAAATTCATCCCCAGGGCCTCTTTTTTTCCTACTTAAGTGCCTCAAACTTATCCTTGAAGACATTAAAGTTCTCAAGAGATTCTTTCCTTCTCTATTAGAGAATCAGTACTATATTATCATACATCTCATCTGAATTGCTCAAATAAATTTACCTTCCTTGGTTTTTGTGGATTCTTGTGCTTGTATTTCAAGATTCTTAGCTGCTTGCATCATTTTTTTCTGATGTGAGAGTTTTGAATTTTGGTTGACATTCTCAGATTTTTCCTTTTAGAGTGTATTTTAGGAGGTTCTGGGTAGATTATTTCTATTTTTCACTTTAATATCTGGTTCTAGTAGATCAGGACAGTTTTTATCCCAATTCTTAAAGTGTAGTGCCCAGGCTTTGTTTTTCATGATAGTTTTCTTTTTCACTTTTTTTTTTCACCTGCATTTAGAAACAATCTATTACTATGGTTTTTCTGACATTTTGTGATTCAGATTCTCTCCTTTACTCTTTTTCCTCCTCAATGGTAAGCAGTCTGTTATGAGTTATACCAGTTTCACTATAGTTTTCAAGGAAGCCAGGGATTCTTAAATCATGACTTCTTGATTTGTTTTCTGTCTGTTTATTATATATCCAAATATCTTATATTTTCAAACTTTTACCTAATATTTCTTGCTTTCTCAGAGTCATTGCTTTTGTTTAGACCAGTGATGGGCAAACTTTTTAAAGAGAGGGCCAAAGGAAAGGAAATGCTCATCTGTCAGTCTGTTTCTAAGGCAACTCTTTCGAAGTTTCATTGTATTGTATCGTACTCATTGTATTTGTCAGATTAGAAATAATGTCGGGCCACAGGAAAGAATATTTCACGGGGCTGCATCTGGCCCGTGGGCCGTAGTTTGTCCATCACTGGTTTAGACTGTTCTGGCTTTTAGGCACTTTGTTACCTAGGTACAGTTTACTATTTTTTCTTCTAAACTACTGGTTCTCCTTCTATTTCTTTCCTCTTGAACTTTTATTGCATTTTTAACTCTTGCTTCATTTCTTCTAGACATTTATGTAGTGTTTATGTAAGATATATTTTTCTTTTTCTTTTTTTTTTTTAACCCTTACCTTCCATCTTGGAGTCAATACTGTGTATTGGCTCCAAGGCAGAAGAGTGGTAAGGGTAGGCAATGGTGGTCAAGTGACTTGCCCAGGGTCACACAGCTGGGAAGTGTCTGAGGCCAGATTTGAACCCAGGACCTTCCATCTCTAGGCCTGGCTCTCAATCTACTGAGCCACCCAGCTGCCCCCTATATTATTTTTTTCTCATGAGTCTCTATTTGCAGTTGTTAGGGAACTATTATTTCCTTCTAGGCTAGATTTTTAGGGACCTCAAGGTCTACATACATTTTTTTTATCCTGGTCAGTATGTTGTTTGATTCACTCATCTTTTCAGATTTAATTCCTAAATTGGGCCTTTGTGCTAGGACCAGGTTCTGTCCCCTGCTTTTCTTTTAAGTGGCATGGTCAGTCCTGCTTGAATTTATCCTGGGTTCCCTGGGTTCTTGAACCGAACTCTTACTCAGGTCAACCATTATTTGGTCTTGTACAAATTTCAAGTTTTTGCTGAATTTAGTAATGGGAGTTGGGTGATCTGGCTGTATTCATTCAGCCATTTTGTTCAGAAGTCCAAAGCTGGGCCTTTGGGAGATAGATTAGATTCTGAGTGGAAGCTGCTTAAGAGTTAGCTCTTAATGTGGGTTCATTTTTATTTCTGTTCTTAGACAACATCTAGGCCTATAAAAGGCCTACTAACATCAGCTCTAGGAGATGTCTCTAAGAGCAATTTTACCTCGTTAGCTGACATGTACTTCTGGTAATTGTGACTTGGAACTCATTAATAGATCATCCTCCTATCTATTTTACATGTGATAAAAAGCAAACATAGGCCTATGAGTTCCTTTTAACTAATGCTGCTCATGCTACCAAGTCATATTAGGGCAAAAAAGAAATGTGAGTGAAGGAAGTGTGAGTCATATAACTCTTCTTTTGAGTACTATTTCTAGCAGTTTTGCCATCTGATATCCTATTTTTGATTATACTCATAGACAATGTGGCATAGTAGGCCTCAGAATTTAAAGAATCCCAAAACTTGAGCTTACGTCACAGCTCTGACATTTAGTTGCTCTGTGACCTTGGACAATTTACTTATAAGCTTCATTTTCCTCATCTGTTAAAAGGAAATGGAGATAATAGAACTTGAATTCTTATGCTACTTACCTCAGTGAGTTATTGTGAGGGAAACACTTTATTAAAACACTCTGTAAATATGAGTTACTACTGTTACTGAGTTAAAATATTTTTGGCAAAACTTTTAACTTTCATACCATGTATTGGTTCCAAGGCAGAAGAGTGGCAAAGGCTAGGCAGCTGTGGTTAAGTGATTTGCCCAGGTTCATACAGCTATGATGTGTCTGAGGCCAGATTTGAATGAATGTCCCATTTTCAGGCCTGGCTTTCTATCTGTTGAGCCATTTAGCTGCCCCTTGGAGATATCCTTGATGGAGCATTGGCTGTTTGTATATTTTTGCTATGTGAGGAAGGAAGAGATTGAGTTTTTGTTTTTTGTTTTTTTTTTTTTTTTTTTGCTTTTCTCTGTATTTCCATTGCTTAGCACAGTGCCTAGTACCCAGTAAATGTTTAATAAATGCTGGTTGATATTCTTACCCTACAGGATTGTACTCCTCTAGGCATGTATTGAATTTGCTTTATTATTGACATGTATTCCTTATCCTTGTCTTTGATAGGAAATGAGTACAGATTTAGGAACTCCTACTGCTAATGTGGTTTCATAACTTCCAAGACTACATTATTTCACTGGTAGTCCTTAGGTACATGGAACTAAGAATATGGTGATTAATTTGCAAATTATATTCATGAGATGCAATAGAATATGTTAAAGGAATGATCTTGGGATGCTAAAGGTAGTGGCCCTGAATCGATTTATGTTCTCTCTTTTTGCAGTGACACTACCTATTTGGATTTTTAAAATGAAAATCCCAGAGTTATAAGGGATTTCAGAGTTCATCTGGTCTAAACTCGACCTGATGCATGAACTCCTTTTGCAGTACTTTGGACAAATGATTATCCATTCACCATTATTGGGAAGTGGAATGCATTATCCCTTAGAGCAACTCATTCTGCTTTTTTACAGCAGCTCTAATTGTTAGAAATTGTTCTCTATATTGAGCCAAAATCTGCCTTCCTTTAGCTTTCATCCATTCTTGAGATTCTGCCCTACAGAGCCAAACAAAATAAATTGAATGCCTTCTCTACATGATAGCCTTTCAAACATTTGAAGACAGTTCTTCTCCCATCTAAATAGAATCACCAGAATCATCTCAGAGTTACCAGAGACCTCAGTGGTCATCTGCTCTAGTTTTTATCTAAACGATCCCTTCTGCATGTCTAACCTCCACTTGAAAATCGCTAGTGATGGAGGACTGATGCTGTAGAGGCAATGTGATAGGGCATTGGACTTGGAGCCATCAAGACCTAGATTCAGATTCTGCCTTAGTAGCTTTCTAGCTGAGACCCTGAGCTGGTCATTTAGCTTCTCTGTGCCTCATGTTCCTAATCTTTGAACTGAAGAGATTGGACCTGCTGGTCCCTAAGATTCTTTCTAGCTTTGCAGTCTGTGATCCCATTATCTGTGGTTTTTGATTTCTTTAAGCTACACTAATTAGGAAATGTTTTCTTGTATTAAGTTGGCATCTGCCTTTCTTCAGTTTTGTTCCTATGGTTCCATCCTTTGGAGCAATAAGTAATCCTTTTCCAAAACACGGTAGTTAAATAATCAGTCAACAAGCATTTATTAAGAATCTACCATACACGAAGTACTTCTAGGGATTCAGAAACAAATATGAACTAGTTCCTGTCCTCAAGGTACTTATATTCTAGCAATGGAAACAACATATATATACCTACAGAATGGATATAAAATGACAGAGGGGGCTAGTGCACCAAGAGCTGGGAGGGTGAGGAAAAGCTTCCTGCAGAAGGAGACATTTGTGTTGAGTCCTGAAAGAATCAGGCATATAGAGAAGTGAAAGCAAAGAGAGAATGCATTCTGGGAATGGGGAAAAACCAGTGCAAGGGTATGAAAGCAGGACATTAAGTACCGTGTATGAGGAGCAGGAAGAAGGCCAGTTTGATTGGATCATAGTGTGTAAAGGCTGCAAAGGTGAGTTGGAGCTAGGTTGTGAAAATGCCAAAGGACTTTAAATTTTCTCTGAAATAATAGCTAGACTATAGTCTATTAGAGTAGAGGAGGTGAAGTGGTCAGATGGGGTTTTAGGGAAATCATTTTATCAGCTCTTTGGAGGAGGGATTGGGGTATAGAGACTTGAGCCATGGAAGTCAGTTAGGAGGCTATTGTGGTATTGCAGGATCTGAACTAGTGTGGTAGCTACATGGGTGGAGAGGATAGGATAGATTTAATTTTTTAAATTTAGATCATTTACAGGTAACTCTTCCTTCTTGTCAGGGTTAGGGGAATGGCACCTCCGTGATCTAAAAAGTTCATATAAAATGTTTTGGCTTTTATATTCTTTTCACAAACTTTAACTTTCTACTTATTTTAATTTTGAAAAAGAAATTGTGTATATTTATGGTATTAAAAGATAAAATATGTTGATACTATACACATATTTTATACATTTCTAAGTTTCTAAGCTTTTTTCTTTGTTGTCTGCTGGTCTTCATGTGTCATCTGCAGCTTCTGCAAAACTCCCCCAAAATTCCCATTTAATTTCTTATGCCGACCTGCAATATATTGAAACTATGATAAGGAAAGTTGCGATGTGTATTCTTTTTTTTTTTTTCCATTTTCTATTCCTTTTATTTTTTCAATTACATATAGAAACAATTTTTTTTAACATTTGCTTTCTGACCTTTTGCAATCCAAATTCTCTCTCTCCCTGTCCTCCCTTTCCCCAGGGGGGAAAATAGTCTGATAAAGGTTATTTCAGTATTATCATGCAATACAAATTTCCTTATTCCTCATGTCAAGAAAGAAGACATATATCACACATATAAGAAAAAACTCATAAAGGAAAGAAAGCAAGAAATAGCATGTCTGCATTCATACTCTTGATAGTTCCTTCAGTGGCTGTGGATAACAATTTTCATCATGAGTCCCTTGGAATTGTCTTGGATCTTTGCATTAATAGTTTAGCCCTTCATAGTTGATTATCGTACAATATTTCTTTTTTTTTTTTTTTAGAATCCTTACTTCCCATCTTAGAATCAATATTGTGTATTGATTCTAAGACAGAAGAGCAGTAAGGGCTAGGCAATGGAGGCTAAGTGACTTGCTCAGGATCACACAACTAGGAAATGTCTGAGGCCAGAATTAAACCCAAAGCTTTCCATCTATAGACCTGATTCTCAATCCACTGAGCCATTGAGCTGCCCCTTCACATTTTTTTTTAAACCCTTACCTTCTGTCTTAGAATCAATACTGTGTATTGGCTCCAAGGAAGAAAAGTGGTAAGGACTAGACAATGGTGGTTAAGTGATTTGCCCAGGGTCACACAGCTGGGAAGTGGCTGAGGCCAGATTTGAACCTAGGACCTCCTGTCTCTAGGCCTGGCTCTCAATCCACTGAGCTACCCAGCTGCCCCCTTCAAATGGCTTTTTAATGAACTTACATTAACTTTTATTAGTCATTGCTTCTCTTCCTAAATGTTTACAAACCATGTCTTTGATCATGGGTCCCAGGATTTTTCTAAGAATCAAATTCACTGGTATATATCTTGAAAAATCTACCTTCTTATTTTTTGAAAATCAGGATAATGTTTGCCAACCAAGGGATTGTCTAGCATCTCTCTACTACTCCTCAACAGCTTAACATGTTCATACATGTATTTGGCTGCTCACTGACTCTTTGTTTCCTCAGAAATATTCTAAAATTGGTCATTCAAATGGCCCACTTCTGCATAGACCCCACCATCATCACTGTTCTCACATCTTCAACTTATTCTGTGAGGAGCAGCAGGATTGATATACACTTATTTTTTACTCATATGATGAAGCTGTGGCACACTTGCCTAAGCTACTGCCTCACCCTCCTTAGACTGAGACTTGTTCCCTTAAGGTATCCACACTTGAAGACCCTCCTATGAGTCCTCAGGTTTTGTCAGGAAATCTGGATCTGAGCACAGTCCTGTCATCCGCACTCATACCAGTGCTACCACATAGACTTGTTGGGAATGCATCACTTAATCTCCCTCCTCTGCCTACACAGGCTCTGCTTTTGCAACACATCCTTTTCCAGTACCAGACCTGGCTTCCTTCCTCCATGAATGATCAGCCTTAGTGGAGTATCCTGATGTTTTCCTAGGTCTACTATTAACTTATAGTATGGGGAGTAATTCACTGCACTTTTTGCCTCAAATGCAGTTCAGTCCTAACCTAGCAGCCCAGCAAAGACATCCACAGGCTTTTTCCCTTCTTTTTCCATCTTTGGGATATAGCTCATAGGGCACTGTTGAAATGATTGCAGAGAGCTAGGTGTTCTCTTACTAGCTCCTTAATCAATTCAGTTTTAATATTAAGTGCCCATCATGTGCCAGAAACTTTGCTAAGTGCTGGAGATATTAATAAGAAACAGAAGGACAGCCCCTGTTCTCAAGGAGCTTAGAATCTAATGGGGTGGAGACAACATACAAGAGGAAGCTGAAAAGGAGGGGGAGCATCAGAGCATACCTGGTATGGGGGCATCATGCTCAAAGATGGACAAACCAAACAGAGGTGCTGATGGAAAGAGGAACAGATGTTGGACTTCAGTGACCAATTAGCCCTTTTTATTCTGTTCCTAGATAGAAAATTGTTCGGCCTTTTAGTGATCCATTATTATATTCTTGGCACTCTGGGAAGTAATCCTATCCATTCTTTGATCCCCCAGCATACCCTTTTTGGGACCTTCCCATCCATTGCCAACCTCAACCTATTTTGAGATTTAGCATTCTTGACATGAGTCTTACAGGACTATTCTCCTTCTTTGTATTTATCCCTAGTCTTCTGCTTTTGCTTCCACCTTCTCTCTCTATCTATTTAAAATCTAAGTTGGAGAGGCAGCATGTAGTAATAGAGCCCCAACCTCAGAGTCAGTGAGATATTGGTTCAAGTCCCACCTCCAACTTATCCTGGATGTGTGACTGGGTTTAGCCTCTCAGTGCCCCAGGCAACTCTCTAAGACCGTAAGTTGCATAAACAGGTCCTGGTCTCTGTTGGTGGATGGGCTTTCCTCCCCAGGAATTGTTCCCTATACTAGTGAAATCACAGGTCCCATTTCTTCCCCCAAAACCCATCTCTTCCAGCTTCCTTTCCTTATCTATAACAAACCTGAAGATTGTAAGGTTGCTTCTTTCTTCTTTTTTTACTTCAGCAATTAATTTCTTCTTATTAATCACAGAAGATCTAAAATAGCATTTCCACTAGTTATTTCTACCATCTTTTAGTCAGTGAAATGCTCATTAAGGCAATTGAAGAGTTTGTTTGCTACTCAGCTATTAGCTGAGAAAGAACTCCAACAGATAATTCAATAAGTTGAAGTCCTCCATCATTGTTGTATCTTCACTATTATATTATGTACCTCTGACAGATCCATGGTATTTTTCTCAAATTCATCATCCATTTCTTCCTCCTGTTTGAGTGTCCTTTTTTGTACTCTTACTACAATTTTTTTTATTGATCCTTACTTAGATGTTGCTACCACATTTCTTTTTCAGTTTGTGTATTTTCTCACTGTAATTTGTACTTTTAAATATATAGTGTCATAGTTCCCTTTAATCTTTTGCATATATACACTGGTAGTGAGCATTTTCTCACTGAAAATTCATTATATCAGTGAAATCTCAATCCAACTAAACAACGAACAAGTTATTTCCTCGAATTAAGAGTTCAAGTTCTGTTTGCTTATACTCTGATCATTGTGTATAGTTGAACTTATTCATGTTTTCATTTCCTTAACTGATCCTTAGATATCTAGCATGATTTCACATGCTTTCACCAGCTTTGATCACTTGTCCCTCTTGTTTGGATGTGCTCCAGGTTGTCTACCTTCTAAACCGTGGTGCCCAGAATTGGCTATGGCACATCATATGCAGTCTGAGCATTGCTAGACACAGTAGGAATTTATTTCCCCCCAATTGAAATCTTTTTATTTGATTCTTTTTGCTTACTTAAAGTAAATTTCGCAATGTATTTCCATTGTCTTTTCCTTATTTTTTTTTTCTATTTGTGTTTCTGGCAGTTGGCAACTTCAATTCATTCCATCAGAGTTCAGGGGACAGTTGCCGAAACCTTTTGCCCAGGGACCAATGGCCACACGGATTGTTCCCACTGACATGAATGACCAGAACCAAGAAGAACCATCTAGATATGTAAGGGCAAGATTTTCCTTTTCTTCCTTTGAAAGTAGTTGTACTCCTAATGTCAGAGTGTTTATAAAATGGAGATTTCTTAGCCTGCAGACTTATACAAAGAAACCTTCATTGCGTAAACATCATCACTTTGTTTTCAAGCTGTCTTGTTCTTCACTTTATTCTCTGCAAAACATATGGCCTAGTCTTTTATCTTGGTTGGATAAGAAGCTTTTTTACTTTCTTTCTTCTCAGAGAAATCTTTTACTTATTTTGAATCCTGAAACTCTTATGTTATCCTTTAAGTTCTGCTTTGACTTACTATCAATGTGCTCTGACTTGGGCAGATTGAATCGTCGTTGAATATTGTTTTCATGATGACTTCTCTGGGACACTTTGCATCATTGCTTTGTTAAACTTCCTCCCCTTATTTTGGTGCATGATAGGCATCCTCTTTTATTTTATTTTCCTTTGGAAGATGACACGTTTGACATTTGATACCTTTTAAGTTCCAGTGCTGAAAAAGATAAGAGCAAAAGTAATACTCTTCCTTGATCCCAGAAACAAAGATCATTTTGTAGGATTATTAGAAGTATCTATCTTGGCAACTGGTTTGTTGTATAAGCATCTCACAGCTTACTTGTCAAAATGTTTTTGTTGTGTTTTTGAGTGTTATCTCTGGGAATTGTAAAATTCTGGCATTTCCAATTCCCCATCTGAGAAAGCCTGCAGCCTTAACTTTTGAATTTGGATTGGAGATGGACATTCTTATAGGAAACCCTTATATCCTGAAGAAGATTGCCCTCAACAGGTTGTGAAGATGACTATTTTAATTCATGGGCCTGAGACACACATCATATAAATGAGTATGCTGCACTCCACAAGATAGAATTCCAGAGTCATCATAAGGTTTACTGTTAAAAAAGACACCCTGAAAAGCAATATTCTTTTAGCTTCAGATTTTGATCCCTGTTTTTAGTTATAAATCCCTTTGAGAGGGCAATTATTTAAGATGGGTTATCAGTCATCTGTGTTTTTGTGAGGGGCTTCTTGGAATAGTGGAGAAAGCTTGAATTTAGAATCAGGAAATGGATTCAAATCCTGGCTCTTTTACTTGCTACCTGTATATTTTTGAGGAAGCTAAATGATTTCTCTGGATCTCAATTTCTTTATCTATGAAATAAAGGAATTTTGACTTCTAGGTCCCTTCCAGCTAAAAAAATGACTGGGTGATTCCAAATTCATGAGATCCTTTCCTGAGATCAGTTTTTGTGGTTAAAGTAAACTCACAATTAAATGATTATGAAGGTTTAAATTTTTATGTTTTTCAGAAATGATTCAAAACTGCTCTTTGGAAGATTTAAAACATATTAGAAAAGTCTGTTTGCAGGTTTTTAAAGTATGCACACATGAGAGTTTTTCTAGGTGGCCTACTTCCATCTTTTTTGTAACAAAAGCTTGGGTTTTAAATGTCCTGCCAATTGTGATGGCTTTGTTTTGGATCACGTCTTAAGATTCAATATACTCACAAAGGTTGGGTTGTTAATGAATATAAATAATATAAACAATGAATAAATAAAATTTATGTTATTTACTGAATAAAAAGAAGTCCCATTATGGACTTGCTTATATTATACAACCCAAGTTATATTATATAAATAGAAATAAAATAAGTAAATAAAATATAAATATGAATGTAAATTAATATAAATCTGGAAGCAACCATGATACATTATTTTGGTCAACTTCTCTTTAAATCTGGTGAGACTCATTTCTCCTACCTTGTAATTTAGCTGACAAAGATCTCACTAAGAAATATTAGCTTTCCCATTTTCTTGCTTTCTTCTGCTTTCATTATTAGTATTATATTTAATCTGCAGTTTCTTTGCATGGATCTTTTTTAGTTTTATAAGGGTTAGTTTAGTTAAAACTAGATAATATAATCCATAAATCCACTTACCTAAATATATGTAAACTATAATATTTTATAAAATGCAGAAAATGAGTGAATGACTTAAGGGGCACCATGGTTAACCAGCTTCTGCATTGTGGAACTTCTTTTCTTCTCTTAGGCAACTTCATGAATAGTCCATGACATATGACCAAGGTACAACATGAATCAAACTGACAGTGTCATTCTGTATATTAAATATCAATTAACCTTTGTTTATTTCTTTTCTTTAATATAAAAATAAATGTAAACAAAGGTTCTGATATTTTCCTTTATTACACTGAATGATTGCCCTGATCTCTTCTGGGTTGTAAATCTCTAAGTAAGGGGCTTTAAAATAAATGTTATATCTAAGTGTGAAGGTGGTCCTCCCCAATTGTTCATTGCCTTGAGAGATTCTGAAGGCTTTGGGCTATTATACTATTTTATGCCATAATACCAATTTTAGAGAGCAATGAAGAAACATCTAGACTAAATGCCATAAATATATCAATCAAATGTTTTGGGACCTCTTCATGGAAAAAGAGCCCCCAAGGAGGCACATTGGACCTAGAACTTGGGGTGTATAATATAATCAAGTCCATAACTGGACTTCTTTTTACATAGTAAATACTTATTAACTGCCGACAATAGGCTATGCACTGGTGATATAAAGAAGAAAAAGAAACACAGCCCTTGCCCTTAGGCTCAAGGAACTTACGTTATATGGCAAAGACAATACAGAAAAGGGAGGGGGAGGTTGAGGGTACAGTGTTCTGGGAGTAGAAATCAAGTAGAGAAGTTATTGGAAAATGAAGTTAATTGAAAAGTTCATAGCCTTCCATGAAAGAAGTCTTTGGAAGGAGTTTGTTGCTTTGCCCTCCAGCCCTCCAGTCAGAGAGTGCTGAGGTGATGGGCACCAGAGCTGGGTCAGGCTCCATATTGATGGAATTTCAGATAATGTTATCTTCTAAGCATTTAGTGTGTAATAGTTGCTCACATAACCACCTTCTTTGCCCTATTACAGTTGGAAACCTAAAGTTGAGAGAAAGTTGATTCTAGATAAAGCTGTCAGTAAAAGTCATGATGTTCTTGGGTTCTTTCCCAAGTCCTTTGGACTCTGATTAGATCACAACTCTACATTTTCTGACTCCAAGAATTGTTCAGTTTCATGTGATGGCCATACTAAAAACTCTGCTGAGGACTTAATAATGCAAGTAGGTGGCATGGTGGATAGAGTTCTGAGCCTGGAATCAGGAAGACTTGAGATCAAATCCAGCCTCAGCTATTTACTAGTTGTGTGACCCTGGGGAAGACATTGTTATTCAGTTGTTTTCAGTCATATCTGACTCTTCATGACCCTATTTGGGGTTTTCTTGTCAGAGACTAGAGTAGTTTGTCTTTTCCTTTTCTAGCTCATTTTATGGATGAAGAAACTGAAGCAAACAGAGTTAAGTGACTTGCTTAGGATCACACAGCTGTAAGTGTCTGAAGCCACATTTGAACTCAAGAATATGAGTCTTCCTGACTCCTGGCCTGGCATTCTATCCAGTTACCTAGCTATTCTTCCCTACTCTGAGGGAGCCACTTAACCTTTATTTGCCTTAGATTCCTTATCTGTAAAAATGGGGTAATAGCACCTACTTCCAGGGTTGTTGTGAGGATCAAACAAAATAATAATTGGTTAAGAGAGAATTAAAACTTTTTGTCTATTCTGAGTTAATCAATCAAGAACTTAAAGTACCCCTACTTAACACTGAGTAAAGCACTTACAGAAAAAGTTCTCTCCCAAAAGGGCAGGAATGAATCAATCTTTTGGGTCTGCCTTTTGTACCCCTTTTTCCACATCACTTCCTGTCTCTCTCCCTCTTCACAGAAACCAATCACAGCCTTTCAATTGCCTAGCACTGCCCAGGGGACAGTGCTTGTGGCCTTTGGGATTGAGAACTTTTTCTGTTAGTGATTTACTCAGTGTTAAGTAGGGGTACTTTAAGTTCTTGATTGATTAACTCAAAATAGACAAAGAAAGTTTTAATTCTCTCTTAACAATTGTAAATCTCTTAGCCCAGTGCCTGGCACATAGTAAGCAAAATATAATACATTAGCTATAAATATAATAATAATAATTACTGATATGCTCTAGGCTATATAGGAGATTGGGTTTTACCTGGTTTTTAGAACAGGAGTTCTTAACTTCTGTTGTGTCATGGACCTTTTTGGCCATCTGGTGAAACCTGTGAATATAGGTATCACAATATTTTAAAAGTTCACTGACTCCAGGTTTGGAAGTATTGGCATAAAGCTTACACTCAGTCTCTCATCTCTAAAATCTTGACTGAAGGAAGCATAGATAACAGATAAATTGCATGTTGAAAAAAAATAAGCTAGACTTATTGTCCCTGTGACTTATCCATGTCTTTATGATTTAAGCTTTTGGGGTTTTTTGTTTTTGCAAAATTTTCTTTGATTTCTGCAGCTCATAGTCTCAACTAGTGAGAAGTATTCCCTAAGCACAGGCCACTCACATTGGGTTTTGTAAGGCAGAAGAGACATCTGATGTCTTACTATTGAATTCTACACAATGATTCATTTTTCCAAATTAGCTCTTAAATTTAATGTGATTAGCTTCTTAAGAAAATGTGCCAGCATCATTACTAATAGCAATGTGATGTTGTTCTGGTCAGGTCTGTGGTAACTTAGCATATGCCAGAGAGATGTTCATTGCAGTTGATCTTTCTTCTAATTAATTGTAACTTTATCAGGCATAGGAATTGCTGCCCTCTGGCTTTCTTGGCATACTTATGGCTCAGTTTTCATCTGACTCTTAGTCTTGTCTGGCTGTTGATTTCCAGACTGTGATCTTAGCTTAGACTGTCCACAGCCCATTTCTTATGGGAAATGTTTGTCTGGATTGCCCTTTACTTTCTCATTCATGCAAGTTATACTTTGCCCTTTGCTTTCCTTTATGGGATGTTAAGAACTAATAAGATATAGTTTGCAAAATCTTTGGGCTTTTTGGAAGGTAGCTACTAGATAAATAATGTGGTAGGAGGAATATTTTAGTATTCATTATCAAACCTCATTTCTTCCCTAATTTGCCCTGTTCTATAGTACTGTACTTGATACACACAGTAGAAATAATTTTATAAGAAGTTTAAAATTTTTCTATTGCTATTTTTTTGTTTTTAACATCACCTTCATTTGTGAGTATTCCTCTCCTTTTCCCTCCCCTACCAGCCACCTTTTATAACAAATATTTTTTTCTTTTCCTAAAAATTTATTTAATTAATTAATTTAGAATATTTTCCAATGGTTACATTATTCATGTTCTTTCCCTCACCTCCTCCCAACCCCCTCCCGGAGCTGACGAGCAATTTCACTGGGTTTTACATGTATTGTTGTTCAAAACCTATTATCATATTATTAATATTTGCAACAGAGTGATCATTTAAAATCAGCATCCCCAATCATATCCCCATCGAACCATGTGATCAATCATATGTTTTTCTTCTGCGTTTCTACTCCCACATTTCTTTCTCTAGATGTGGATAATGTTCTTTCTCATAAGTTCCTCTGGATTGTCCTGAATCATTGCATTGCTGCTAGTAGAGAAGTCATTCAATTGTGCCACAGTGTATCAGTGTCCTATGTAAAATGCTCTTTTTGCTCTGCATCAGTTCCTGGAGGTTGTTGCAGTTCACATGGAATTCCTCCAGTTCATCATTCCTTTCAGCACAATAGTATTCTATCAGATACCACAACTTGTTCAGCCATTCCCCAATCAAAGGGCATCCCCTCGTTTTCTAATTTTTTGCTACCACAAAGAGCATAGCTATAAATATTTTTGTACAAGTCTTTTTCCTTATTATCTCTTTGGGGTATAAACCCAGCAGTGATTGGATCAAAGGGTAGGCATTCTTTTAAAGCCCTTTGAGCATAGTTCCAAATTACCTTCCAGAATGGTTGGATCAATTCACAACTCCACCAGCAGTGCATTTGTGTCCCAATTTTGCCACTTCCCCTCCAACATTTCTTACTTTCCTTTGCTGTCATATTGACCAATCTGCTAGGTGTGAGGTGGTATCTTACAGTTGTTTTGATTTGCATTTCTCTAATTATGAGAGATTTAGAATACTTTTTCATGTGCTTATTGATAGTTTTGATTTCTTTATCTGAAAACTTCCTATTCATGTCCCTTGCCCAGTGGCTTGATTTTTTTGTACAATTGATTTAGCTCCTTATAAATTTGAGAAATTAGACCTTTGTCAGAGGTTTTTGTTATAAAGATTTTTTCTCAGTTTGTTGTTTTCCTTCTAATTTTGCTTGCATTGGTTTTGTTTGTACAAAACCTTTTTAATTTAGTGTAATCAAAATTATTCATTTTACATTTTGTAATATTCTCTATCTCTTGTTTGGTCTTAAATTTTTTCCCTTTCCCATAGATATTACAGGTATACTATTCCATGTTCCCCTAATTTACTTATAATTTCCTTCCTTATATTTAAGTCATTTACTCATTCTGAATTTATCTTTTATAGGGTGTGAGATGTTGATCTAAAGCTAATCTCTCCCATACTGTTTTCCAATTTTCCCAGCGTTTTTTGTTTTTTTTTCCAAATAATGGGTTCTTGTCTCAAAAGCTGGGATCTTTAGGTTTAACAAAGAATTTTTAAAAAAGGCAATTCAGCAAAATTGCTTGAGGGAAGCAGGGTGGTCTGTAGAAAACTGGCTCCCAAGTTAGGAAGACCTGTGTTTAAGTTCTATCTCTGACACATACTGGTTGTATGAGGCAAATCACTTAATTTCTCAGTGCTCCAGACAAATATCTAACGCTAGAAGCTTCAGAGAAGGTACTGGTTTGCATTGGTAGAGAAAGTTTATTAGTTCCACATATTAGTTAATCGTAGGTTCAGTCCTTATCCCTATCCCAGCAGAACTAATCAGCTCATTTGTCTCTCTGTCTCTCTCTCCCCTTATCTTTCTCCTCCTTACATATATAGAAATATATATACATATATAAATACAGTATTTAAACTATATATGATGTATCTACCTCTTCACTCGATATCCATAGATAGAATTATAGGTCTGTAAATAGATAAATAAATCTGCATATTTATATTTATCTATCTATAGAGATGTGGGGCTATCCCTATATGTATGTATATACATATATGTGTATAGAGATATATAAATATCCATATTCTTAATCCCTTACCTTTGCTAGGAATGGAGGGGGCAAATGTTTAATATATTTTGAAAGTCCCATTGCTGAGAAGATAACATTTACTGCTTAAACAATATATTAAAGTTTATGTTGCTGTGAATATCTGAGTTTACAGAACTCATGACATAGGGGCTTAGCCTTGAAAAATGTCACCTTTTTATTGATCAATAATTCTAAACCTTAGTTTTCCATTTTTAGAGGACCAGTAAGATTACTATAGACAAATCATTAAATTTCTCTGAACTCTAGTTTCCCTATCTGTAAAACAAAAGACTAAGATCTCTGAGATCTTTCCCAATTCTAGAATTCCATGAGTCTATGACAACTAGTAAGAGAATAAGCCCATTTCTTTCCTGTTGTGTAGATCTGGTTAATTGATATATACATATATTAGAAAGAAATCAGCCCCTTATAAGGGAGTGAGTTTGTAGATCCATTTTTTTCTGTGACTTTGATTATCCTGCTGGAAATTTTCTCATCTCTTGACTTTTAAGTTAGTTGTTGATTAAATTGCTTTTATTTTCTCCTCTAGTAATATATTCAGTCACCTCTGCTCTTGGCTCTGTGAAGCTGTAGCATTTCTTCTAACTGACAAAAAGAGGCACAGGAAGAAGGAACCTTAGAAATCATCACATCCAACCTGTTAATTTTATAGATGAGAAACTAAAGCCAAATTCTCCAAAGCCATTAAACTAGTTAATGGGACTTGGAACTAGAACCTGAGTCTTCTCTCAAGTCTTCGTTCCATTTTGCCTTCTTAGAGCTCATGTGGTTCTCTGTAGTCTGTATCACACGGTGTCTTGCTTAACTCTGCTTTTCTGTTTTGATCTGTCATTTCATATGCATAAATTTTCTCTTTTCAACTGAGTTGTGAATTTATTAAAGGCAGGGACTGGGCAATAGGCTTACCATATATTCCCTGCAGTGCCTGACTCAGGACTGAATTTCTGAAAGCATGATAAATACTTATAAATTGAATTATAAACAGGACAGAGACACATTTGAAGGCTTCCCTCTTGCAGGCATTTCATAATCCCTGAACTTCTTTCAGAACTCAGGAGATATCCCTGGAGAAGAGTGAAACTACTTCATGATGTATGGCAACATAACAATGACAATAACTCACATTTATTTGGCTCTTTATAATTTAGAAAATTCTTTATAATAGAGTTCATAAGGCTGAGAATGGGGAAATTCTTTGATTCTTTTTTCCAGTTATATTGAACATATTATCTTTTGGGTGATCTCAGTCATCTCCCAGGCTCTCGATATTACTTAGAATCTCTTTTAAACTTAATGGCTGCTTGGGGTGACACCTTAGAGAAGCAACCAAAGACTGAATCACTTAGCTTCTGATAAGAATGTTTTTATTTCATCCTGCTCTCATCTCTTAATTTCAGTTTCTAATCAAATCTTTCATTGAGCTAAAAGCTTCTTTTGAAACATGACCTATAGTCATCAGTATCCTGAAGGGGCCTGATGCCTACAGATGGAAATCAATAGCTTCAGCTACCTAGTCCTGGCTAGATAAATTCATAGCCACTTGTGATTAAGAAGCAGCATGGGATCCTTTATACCCTTGTCCTCACCCATCCCCAAACTGCATTTTCCTAGCATAATGAACTGTATAATCCAGACCCTTTTCTTCCTTGAAATGGTATGTTTGTGCTGCATCTATATGTAATATTAAGCCTTCCTTTTTCAGTTTTGTAGAATCCTAGAACCTTACAGATATTATTAACTTAATCTCCCTCATTTAGCAAGTGAGAAAACTGAGGTCCTGTTGACTTTGCACTAATTTCTTTACAGCATGTTTTTTTAGCTGGGAGAAGAAAATACTGGGTGCTGGCAGAGGGAAAACAGGGATCACAGAATGTCAGAATTCGAAGATGCCTTAGAAACCCATCTTGGCCAGTTGGCCCCTGTACAGAAATTTTCTCTTCAGCATCTCCAACAAGTAGTCATTTAGCCTTTTCTATTGGCCAGAACTTCAGATATTTGAAGGCAGCTTCCTTGCCCCTTTTAAATCCTTTTCTTCAGGTTAGACATCCCCATTTCCTTCAGTGGATCCATGTTTGACGTACTCTTTAGCTACTTTACAATTTATTTTATTTATCTATCAAATTGGGGGCACCTCTAGCACCTATATCCCTGGATTGTAGTGAGGATCAAATGAGATTATATTTGTAAAATGCTTTGCAAACCTTGAAGCACTACATAAATGTTAGCTATCATTATTCTTTACCGTCTTTGTGGCCTACCTCTGAACACTTTGTGTCTTAAAGTTTTTTTCCCTAAAATGTGGTGCCCAAGACTATACACAGTACTACAGATATGGTCATAGCATGGAAGTTGACAGTGAAATGGATTTTCCTTTGTCATCACATTTCCCTTGGTGTAGCCTAAGATTACAGTAGCTTTTCTGTCTGCCATTATCACCCTGTGTAGAGGCAACAACACAATGAAGAGGGAGCTGGCCTGTGAGGCAGGAAGGGTTGGGTTTAGGTCTCCGTCACTTGTACTCATTGTGTAAGCATTAGTAGGTCACCCCCATTCAGTGCCAAAGATATGTCCCTAAGAGTAGAAGTTACTAACAAATTGCCAGTCTAATGGTGGAGGGAGTTCCCACACTAGGAAGTCCATGTGCTGATGGGGGGTTGGAATGGGAATTTCTAATAATGCTGATTTCTAAAGCATTTTAAGGTTTACAAAGTGATTTTTATATATTACTTCTTTTTGTCCAGAGAGCAACCTTGTGAGGTGTGGGTGCTATAACTCTTGTGTTATAAATAAGGAAATTGAGATTCACAGAGGTCACACTGCTAGTAAATATTGTAATAATAAAGAGAGCCTTTAACCGATGTTTTATAGAAGGGAGATAGAGAGAGAGTCTATGTGGTGAGTCTCTCTTCCAGCTCTCCCCTGAGGCCAAATATACACTAGGAGACCTAATGGGGGTGTCACCCCAAAACTGGGTGACCAGGATGGTCATGCTGCCCCACAGGAGTTGGGGGTGAGACTTCCCTATAAGACAAGGTATGTGGTACCCCAGTCTGATTCTGAATAAGGATGGGGTTCACACAAATCTCCCCTGATTAATTTCACAGCGGGGGTCTGGCTTCAAGATTGAGACAGCCAGACCAAGCTGTGGTTCCCCTCTCCCTTGTTGTCTCTCAGGCACTCTGGAACGCTATATGACTGATAAATGGCTTTTATTATTCACAATTCAGGGATTGGGGAAAGGGGTGAAGGGCAGAGGGATTTGGGGGTACCCTCCTCTATTTCTATGGGGTCCATCACTTAGGAAGAAACCTTTGGGGTTCCCACTCCTAAGTTTCTTCCCCCTACCCTTCTCCTTCTTTTTCTAATCTTTTCTATAATTGTAAAGTTTTACTGAAAGGGGTTTCTCAATAAGGTTGGCTAATGGGAGAAGGAGACTAAGAGCTCCCAAAATGGAGTCCAAAAACTTAGCTGACTTGAATGGTTGAAGTCTTTTTTTTTTTTTTTTTTAACCCTTACCTTCCATCTTGGAGTCAGTACTGTGTATTGGCTCCAAGCAGAAGGTGGTAAGGGTAGGCAATGGGGGTCAAGTGACTTGCCCAGGGTCACACAGCTGGGAAGTATCTGAGGGTCTGAGGCCAGATTTGAACTTAGGACCTCCTGTCACTAGGCCTGGCTCTCAATCCACTGAGCTACCCAGCTGCCCCCTTGACATTGAAGTCTTGATGGGTGAGATGTGATGGAATGACTTTGATCAGGGAATCAGGGTTTCAGTTTCCACTAGAAGATCCTCAGGAAGCCCTCAGGACTGGAACCAAGCTGGGATGTCCTCCTCCTCTCTCCTCCCAGTCCTGCTTCGGAAGCTCCTACCTCTTCCTCCTTCCTCTGGAGAATCTCCTAGAATTCTCTCTGCTCTCAACTGTCAGCAACTGTCTCTGGCTCCTTTTGTCCTATTCCCCCTTGCACAAATCCTGTCCTTAAAATATTTAGAGGTAAGAGTCAAACTCTAGTCTTCCTGAATCCAGTTTCAGCATTCTATCAACTACTCACATGGAATTTGCAATAGAACAATATTCTGAGATTTAGAAAAAATAAAATTCTCTTAACCATCTGTCCCATATTTCATTTTAGGATAATGCCTGGCACATTGAAGATATTTAATAAAGGATCATCGATTAATTCTGAAGTTTAATTTTTTTAATCCAAGTTGTAAGGCTTTATATTTATTCCTATTAAATTCCATCTAATTAGGTTCTTCCAAGTGTTCTAAGTTGTAGAGATTTTCCTGGATATCAGTTCTGTCATTGGGAGTGCCACTCTTTTGCTTCATTCAGTACCTATTCATTTTGTGCTACCTAATGTGCCAGTCACTTTTCTAGGTGTTGGGAAAACAAAGACAAAAATGAAATAATCCTTGCCCTCAAGGAGTTTATATGCTCTTAGGGAAGACAACATAAACTCAGATAAATAAATTTGAAATGCATACAAAGTGGGCAGCTAGATGATTCAGTGGAGTCAAGAGCCAGGCTTAGAGCTGAGAGGACCTGGGTTCAAGTCTAGCTTCATATACTTCCTAGCTCTGTGACCCTGGGCAAGTCACTTAACCCCATTTGCCTAGCCCTTACCTTCTGTCTGAGAATTGTTACTAAGACAGAAAGTAAGAATTAAATTTAAAAAATAAAATATATATAAATGCATAAAATGTATAGCAAATAACAAAGTGATTTCTGGAATGGTGGGTAGTAATGACTGTGAGGATCATGTAGAAAGCTGAGGAAGGAGTCTATATCCAGAACAGGGGAGATCCTGGCAAAGGTGTGGACATGAGAGATAGAATGTCATGTTCAGGAAGCAGCAAGTAGTCTAATGTGGCTAACATACAGTTAGTAAAGTAGAGTGATGCGCCATAAACACAGAAAGAGGTGGCTAGAGTGAGGGTGTAAAGGACTTCAGATAAAAGAGTTTGTATCTTACATATAGGAGAGTCAGTGAAGCTGCCTGGCACAGCTAGAAGCCCAGGGCTTCAGGAAGATCACTTAGGCAGCCATGTGGAAGATGGGAGAAGCAATGAGACACATTTGCTATTGGATTTTACACTAGTGCAGGTGAGGTAGTAAGGTCCCAAGTTGGAGTGGTGACTGTGTGAAGGGAGAGGAGAGCATACTTGTGAGAAATGTGGAGGAAGAGTCCATCAAACTGGGCAATTGATTGGGTTGAGGGGAGGGAAAAGGGAGTGAAAAGTTAAAATATGAGGCTGTGGTTGTGAACCTACAGAACCAGAAGGGTGATGACCTCAAAAGAAATAGGAGAGGTGAACACTCCCAGTAGATTGGCTAACATGACAGCAAAGGAAAGTAATAAATATTGGAGGGGATGTGTCAAAATAGGGATATTAATGCATTGTTGGTGGAGTTGTGAATTGATCCAGCCATACCCCAAAGAGTTAATAAGGGAAAAGACTTGTACAAAAATATTTATAGCCATGCTCTTTGTGATGGCAAAAAATTGGAAAATGAGGGATGCCTTTCGATTGGAGAATGACTGAACAAATTATAGTATCTGTTGGTGATGGAATACTATTATGCTAAAAGTAATAATGAACTGGAGGAATTCCATGTGAACTGGAACAACCTCCAGAAATTGATGCAGAGCGAAAGGAACAGAACCAGGAGAATGTTGTACACAGAGACTGATATACTGTGGCACAGTCAAATGTAGTGGACTTCTCTACTAGCAGCAATGCAATGATCCAAGACATTTCTGAGGGACTTATGAGAAAGAAAGCTATCCACTCAGAGAAAGAACTGTGGGAGTAGAAACTCAGAAAAAAAAAAAACAATCTTGATCACATCGGGATGGGATATAATTGGGGATGTAGACTCTAAATGATCACCCTAGTGCAAATATCAATAATATGGAAATAGGTCTTGATCAATGACATATGTAAAACCCAGTGGAATTGTGCATTGGCTATGGGAGGGGAATGGGAGGAGGGGAGAGAAAGAACATGAGTCATGTAACCATGGAAAAATTTTCTTAATTAAATTTTTAAAAAATTTTTAAATAGAAAAAAAAGAAATAGGAGAGTGGAAGTGGGATGGTTTTGGGGAAACGGATAATAAGTGCCATATTATATATAATACATTCCATAAATCCATGTTAAGTTTAAGATTCCAATGGAATATTTAGTTGGAATAGCTCACTATCAGTTGGTGATATGAGAATGAAGCTTAGGAGAGATGTTGGACTATAGATTTGGCACTCAGAAACATAGAGATGATAACTGAGTCTATGGGAACAATTGCTATCACTGATGGGGAGTGTAAAAAGAAAAAGGAAGGCCCAAGACCCCTCTTGGCATATAGCCACACATAGGGAATGAGAGACAGATGATGATCCAGCAAAGGATATGAAGGAAGGGCAGTTTATAGGTAGGAGAATTAGAAAAGATTTGTATGTAGGCAGATATTGTACTCTCCTCTCCTCTTTTTGCCCTATTCTGTCTCATGTAGTGATCTCATCAGCTTCCATAGATTCAATTATTATCTCTGGCCAATTTGTGAGAAAATATTCATATAAAGCCAAAACACAAACACAAAAACACATAAAATGAAGTGAAAAATTTTGTACTTCCATCTTCATTTCAGACTCTGTCAGTACTTTCTTTGAAGGTGGATAGCATTCTTTATCATAAGTCCTTCAGGATTGTCTTAGATTGTTGTATTGCTAAGAATAGCTACGTTTTACATAGTTGATCATTGCGCAATATTGCTTTTACTATATTCACTTTTCTCCTGGTTCTCCTTACTTCACTCAACATCAGTACATGTAGGTCTTTCCAGATTTTTCTGAAATTATCCTGCTCATCATTTCTTATAATGCATTAGTATTCCATCACAGTCATATACCACACTTTATTCGGCTCTTCCCCAATTGATAGCCATCACCTCAATTTCCAAATCTCTGCCACTATAAAAAGATCTGTTACAAATATTTTTGTACAAATAGGTCCTTTTCCCTTTAAAAAAAAATCTCTTTGGGATATAGACCTAGTAGGGCTATTATTGGATCAAAAGGTATGCACAGTTTGATGGCCCTTTGGGCATAGTTTCAAATTGCCCTCCAGAATAATTAGATCAGTTCACAACTCCACCAACAGTGCATCAGTACCTCAATTTTCCCATATCCCCTACAGCAGTGATGGGCAAAATTTTTAAAGAGTGGGCCAAAGGAAAGGAAATGCTCATCTGTCAGTCTGTTTCTAAGGCAACTCTTTCCAAATTTCTTTGTATTGGTATTCTACTCATTGTATTTGTCAGATTAGGAATAATGTAGCCTGGCCTGATAGAACATTTCAGGGGGTCCTATCTGGCCCACAGGCCGTAGTTTGCCTGTCACTGCCCTACAGCATTTATCAATTTCATTTTCTAATTAGCTAATCCAATAAGTATGAGATGGTTCCTCAGAGTTGTTTAAATGTGCATTTCTCTACTCAATAGAGATTTAAAACATTTTTTCACGTGACTATAGATAGCTTTGATTTCTTCCTTCATCTGAAAATTACCAGTACATATCCTTTGACCACTTGTGATTTGGGGAATGACTTATATTCTTTGTAAAAATTAAAATTAAATTATGAGGCTGTTAGTAGCTGCAATAGCTTTATTACTTGTTTCAATTTGGTAAATAATTTAGATCAACCAAATCACTCAATGGAGCAGCCATACTTGGCCAGGCAAGTTCATTTTTCCTTACTAAAAAAAATAGATGTCCAAGAACTGCCTCACCTTAAACTATTTTAATTGCTATTTCTTTTTAAGTTAAAGCTGTGGTTCCAAATCTTCAAAGGAGCAAGAGCATGGCACAAGAGGTGATATTAAAACTGCAAGATGATTGTTGCTGCTCTCACTGCTTCTTTTCTCAATCTGGATACAATATTAAGGGTCCCTGGGTTTTCTGGAACCTGTGAACAAGAACCATGAAGATTAGACATTATAGCTGTTATCTGATATCTTTAGGATGCCTTTTTTTGAGGTGATGTATACAATAGATGGAGCGTTAGACTAGGAATTTGGATGGCTTGGGTTTGAATCCCACCTAATATTTTTTTAGCTGTTACCTATGGGTAAGTCACTCAGCTCCATATATGAAGTGGGAATAAAAATTCTAATATCTCCATCTCAGGATTATCATGATGCTCAAATGAGATGTATTTAAGGTGCCTTGAAAACTTCAGAGTACTAAATAAATGTTAGTTGTTATTACTGTTCTTACCATAGTGATGGTAATGATGGAATAAGAATTGGATATGTCCCACTTTGTGCCACAGGGGAGGATGAGGACTAGTGGGTTGAAGATGAAGAAGAACTTCATAAATAGTAGTACTTTCTGAAATTGGAATTAGCTTCTGATGTAGTTAGTTCCCTGTTACATCCTGGTCTCCAAAGCAGTGGGTGACCACTTTGGGGTATGTATGGGGTTGGTGGACTTTGTTTCTTAGGCAAGGGGCTAGGTTAGAAAGATCACATTTCTAGATTCCTTTCTGATCTAGGTTTTATAATTAGATAATTGTAAAAAAGAGATTGATGCTTTAGACGAGGTTTGGAGTGGGTGACCTGAAGGCCTTTCCAACTCTGGGATACCAAGATTCAGGGATGCAGTGATGTCAGAACTATAATCAGAACATTGCTGATCAGTAAGTTATAACATGATTCACTTTTGTGGGTAGGGAAGCCTTGAAGGGTTTAGATAGTCTTTAAAATATAACTGACTATTAGAACCGGAAAGGAGGCATATTTCTCTCAGTGTTGTATTATGTCTTATGGCCTTATGATTTACAAATTTTTTAAGTGCTACATATTTTTAGCTTTAACAGCTGGCTGATATGTAGCCTGTGACTAATGAAATGAAGTACATTTTTGTTTCATGATCATGCCTTAATGTCACCCTGCAATTTTGATTTTTTTGATGCAAGAAAGAATGATTAAAGCTGAAGAAACAGCAAAATAATCTTTTTGGTGTAATTCTTAAGTCAGATTCAAACCTTTTGATTTTTGAATTGCTGATGATACTGGTTACTGAAAAGGATTTTTGGACTTTTCAGGTTGAGGTTCTAGTACATTTAAAGGGAATTTGATTGTCCTTTTTTCTTACCTAAAGTTATTCTGATCTTTAAACACAAGGCAATAGTCAGTTGGTATCAACAGATATAAATATTTACCTAAGAAATCTTGTTCGAT
Organism: Gracilinanus agilis; assembly: GCF_016433145.1. NCBI lineage: Eukaryota > Metazoa > Chordata > Mammalia > Didelphimorphia > Didelphidae > Gracilinanus > Gracilinanus agilis. The sequence goes on along the minus strand of NC_058132.1, from coordinate 193,476,502 downwards.
TTATATCAATCAATAAACATTTGTTAAGTGTCTTCTTTGTGCCAGGCACCCATAGTTATGGGAAGATACTTAGTATTCCTTCTAAAAAATTATTTTTATTCATACCTTTTGTTTTTATAGCACTTTTTCTTTTCACTAACCACTTTCCCTTATAAGGTAAGGATCCTTTGTAACAAAAAATAACAAATAAAGAGGAAAATAAGTAGTTCAGTAAAACCAACAACACATAAACTTTGTCTGATGATTCTTCCAAGAGATATTTGAAACTTGTAATCCGCTATCAAATGAAGGAGGTTAATTTTTTCTGGGTTTAAGCTTGGTATTTATAATTATACAACATTCAGAGTTTTGTTGTTGCTGTTATTTTTCTTTTTGTCTACATTGTTATCATTATTGTATCATTTTCCTGGTTTTATTTACTTCATGCTATATCATTTCATGCCTGTCTTTTCATGCTTCTCTGCATTTTTCACATTTGCTGTTTCCTGGAGTGCAATAAATCTCTATTAAAATTCTATGTCACAATAGGTTTTCATATATTGTGTTTCCTTAGAATGGAATATGTTTTTACATTTGTTCAGGTTCAAATGGACTATGGAAGGGGAATTTAAATCCCAGTTAGGTATAGGAAGTAGTATTTATACTTTGGATTGAGGTCAGATTCATAGATAGATTGCAAAAACCCTTGGTGCTCCAAACAGTTAACTTCCCATAAAGTTGTTAGTATCCTTTACCACATTTACCAGTGTCCTAACAATCTTTAAATAGTTTTAGTAGCTCCTTGATGTCAGTGAGTTCGACAGACTTCTGAATAGGTCATCTCATTTTCCTCATAAGTAGTTACTATCACTTTTATTTTACAGAGAGAAAAAAATAAGATGCAAAAGTTATCTATAGCTATGGACCATTGCAAATTCTATGGAGGATATGTGTATTTTTAATTTCAAGTCCAAGTGCTTGTGAAAATGTTTCTATCAGTGATAGAGAGCATCAGGAGTATAGAAGATAAACACAATACTATGAAATTTATTTATCTAAAATCATTTATTTATCTAATGTCATTCTGATCTTTAAATTCTTATTCTTGTTTCAACTGATTTATTTTAGGCTGTAGAGTTATAGAGCTTGAAGGATCATATAGTCCAACACGTTTTTTATAGATGAAGGAATTGAGACACAGAAAAATAACTAACTCTCAAAAGTCACACAGCTAGTTAATGTTCAGAGCTAGAATTGGACTCCAAATCTGATTTCTGGTCCATGGAGCTAAGCTAATTTTTGTGTTCATTTTAATATACTTTCTCCTTTTATTTTTTAAAAAGGTTTTATTAATGAATTTTGTTTTTACATCATCATAATTTCCCCTAGTACCTTTTTCACTCCCCCTTCCAGAGAGTCATTCCACATAACAATATTTTTAAAGATAAGAAAAAGTAGAGGAAGAGGAAAAAAATCAACAAAACTGATCAATACATTGGAAAAGTCTGAAAAGATTTATGATATGTAACACCTGTGGACTTCCACTTTTGCTTATGGATGAGAAGTTCTTATATCTCTTCTTTTGAATCATGTTTATTGTTAAAATTTTGCAACATATACTTTTGATTTAATTTACATTATTATCATTATATGTTGTAAGAGGGAGATTTTAGATATTTATAGATATATATTTAAAGTGTGGACGCCAGGAATCAACAATTCAGATTGATTCCGTAATTAAAATAGACCCAAGTCAGGATCGGGTTTAAGGTAGTTTATTTACAATTAGGAAGGTAAAAGGTAGGGAAATAGAGAGGGAGAGGCTAGTCTAGGCCTGCAGAGGCTTGGACAGAGAGAGAGAAGGTTAAAAGGCTAAATAAATTAAGCTACAAGCCACAAGGCCTAGCAATCAGATAGGCTGGAGCCTACTTAAGTTAAGGTAGAGTCTTGGAAAAACGCCAAGGTAGGCCAAGGAAGTCAGCCTAACTTACCCACATGACCATTCAGAGTAGAAGCTGCCTGAGGTCTCAGCCAAGATCCTTCCGCACCAAGTTCAAAGCGGGAACTCCCTTAGCAGGAAGTAACCAACTTACTTGAAGAGAAAGTGTCTTTCATCACTTCCTATGGATCCACCTCTAATTCAAGTGGACAAATGGCAGCCTCTACACTGATTTGGACTGCCCAAAGGGCAGTCCCTTGTTCTTGATTTGTTACTTATTGTCACGTGTGGGTAACTCATCCCTCTCTCCACTAAGGGAGGTGGGGATGACATCATCTGGGGTAGGTAGAGTTTTGACTATGAATGGACTAGAGCTAATTCTATCTACACAATGTATTATTTTCTTGACTCCATCACACCTCACTTTATATTAGTTCATATAGATCTTTCTGTGCTTCTCTATACTCATCAATTCATCATTTTTTATAGTATAGTAATATTCCGTTATATTCATATACCACAATTGTTAAGTCATTTCCAGTTGATGACCTTCTACTATATTCCCAATTCTTTATTATTGTAATAAGTATTTTGGACTTCACTCTTCTTAGTGGCCAGGCATAAATCTAGTTAATTGAATTTTGGAATTAGAGAATATGGATATTTTAGTAACTTTATTTGAATAATTCCAAATTGCTTTTCAAAATTATTGCACCAATTTACAGTTCCACCAACAATGCACTTGTGCACTTATAGTCCCCATAATATCCCCAACACTGACTATTCCCTTCTTTTGTCATTTTTCCCAATTTGTAGGGTATAAAGTGAAACCTCAGAGTTGTTTTGATTTTTATTCCTCATATTATTAATGACTTGAAGTGTTCTTTTACATGGTTGATAATAATATGTAATTCTATTTTGAAATATTTCTCCATACACATTGATCACTTATTAGATAATGACTTTTGGTTTTTTGATATATATGTGTATACACACATAAATACAAGTACATATATTTCTATAAATTATTTAAGTACCTTGGGTAAAGCCCCTATCAGCTAAATTTGATAAAAAGATTTACTTCCCCTATTTAACTGCTTCCTTTCTCATCTAGGTGCATTAATTTATTCAGGAGCTTTTTAGTTTCATATAATCAAAATTATCTATTTTATCTTTTATAATTGCCTTTATTCCTTGTTAGGTTAAAGAAAATATCTGCCTATAGCTATGAGAGTACACCTGAGGCTATTTTTATTAAGGTCACCTATCCTTTCAGAATATATTTTGCAATATAATGTAAGGTTTTGGTCAAAGCCTAATTTCTGCCAGAATTGTCTCTAGTTTTCTTAGCAGGTTTTGTAAAATAGGATATTCTTTCTTGAATAATTTATAGTTGGGGTTTATTGAACACTAGATTATTGAGTGCCATTATTTCTGAATCTTCATTGTCTAGTCTGTTCCATTTATCTATCCCTTTTTTAGCTAATGCCAGATAGTTTTGATGACTTCTGCTTTGTAATGAAGTTTGCATTCTGGAAATATTATTCCTCTTTCAATCTTGGCTACTTTTCAGTTTCTCCTGATATTTTAGCACCTTTATTTTTTCAAATGAATTTTGTTATTACTTTACTGAGTTTTCCAAAATTTTGTTATTATTTTATTGAGTTTCTTTGATAATTGGATTGGTAGAGCATTAAAAATGTAAATCAACTTGTGTATCCTTGTTATTTATTTTATGTTGTTTAAAAAATTTATATTTTATATGTTACTTATTTTATTGGCACAGTCCAATCAGGAACACTCAGAATTCTTCCAGCTGTTTAAATTATTCTTTATTTCTCTAAGGAGTACTTGTAATCAAATTTATACAAGTATTTTGTATACTTTGGTAGATTTATATGCATTTTGTAGTGATTTGGAATGCTCCTTCCTATTATTATTGAGGTTTGATATAATCATATAGAAATAATGTTGATTTTTGAGGTTTTTATCTTGTAGCCTAAAAATCTGTTGAAACTATTGTTTCACTATCTTTGCTGATTCCTGGTATTAAGTAAAATATCATATCAGTAAATAAGGATTGCTTTATTTTCTCTTACTGATCTTTATGCCTTTAATTTCTTTCCCTTGTCTTATCACTGTTGCCATTGCTTGCTAGAACTTTTATCAAATAATAGTGGGAAGAATGGACATCCTTGCTTTGCTTTCATATTGCTTGGGAAAGTTTTTGATGTATCCCCATTGTATGTGATGCTTGCTTTAGATAAATACTTTTTTTGAAGTAAAAAAGTCCTTTCTATACTTATACTTTTAGTGTGGTTTTTTTCTTTTCCATGAATGAATGTTGCTTTTTACCATAGATTTTTTTCTGCATCTGTTGAGATACTCATGTGGCTTTAAGTGTTTTCCTAATGATGAATCATCTTTGTCTCCCTGGTATAAATCCAACATGGTCCTAAAGAATGATTTCTTAGATGAAATTCTATAGTCTGACAGTATTTTATTTAAAGTTTTAAAATCTATATTCATTAATGATATTGGACTATGGTTCAGTGCTTTATCCTTTTCTGATTTAGATAATAAAAGCATATTTGGCTCATAAAAGGAATCTGGAAGAGTAATTTCTCAATTTTTGAGTATAATTTGGGAAGTGTAAATATTAATTCTTTTAAATTTTGATAAAATGCTCCTGTGAATCAATCCATCAGGATAAGGAACTTTTTTCTTTGGCTTCCTTTATACCTTATTCTGCTTATTTTTCTGAGGTTGAATTATTTAAGATCTTTATTTGGTCTTCTGTTAGTTTGGACATTTTATATTTTTTAAGGTATTCTTATATTTCTTTGATGTTTTCAATATTGGTAATATATAACTGTTGTGATAATTCTTTTTTATTCCTTCTGGTTTTGTGATTTGTCTTTGCTATTTTGATGATCTGATTTTCTGCCTCTTTTAAAAAATCATATTGGCTAAAGAAAAAATATTTTTATTAGTCTTTTCAAAGAACCTAGTTTTAGTTTTATTTATCATTTCTATAATTTTTTTGTTTCCTAGTTTATTTATGATTTCATTGTTAAGTTTTCATTTAGGTTTATGTCTTTTGTTTATAGTTCCTAAACTACTATTTTTATTGTGTGTCTTTATAAAGAATGTATTTAAATTAATTCTCCTTCACATTTGTTTGCAAATATCTCTGTGTCCTAATACGTGATCAATTTTTTTTTTAAACCCATACCTTCTGTCTTAGAATCACTACTGGGTATGTTTCTAAGGCAGAAGAGTGGTAAGGGCTAGGCAATGGGGGTCAAGTGACTTGCCCAGGGTCACACAGATAGGAAGTGTCTGAGGTCAGATTTGAACCCAGGACCTCCTATCTCTGAGCTTGGCTCTCAATCCACTGAGCCACCCATCTGCCCCCTACATGCATGTTCAACTTTTAAAAGTTCATCTCATTAGCCTTCCCCTTTAGAAGGGATCACAAATCTTTTAATGTATCCAGCAATTTACTTAGTTTTATATTTCTTCTTTTGTTTATCTTTCTCTTAAGATTTACCTAAAATCGGCAGAGGAATATTAAAATTTCCTGCTACTGTTGTATTACTATCTGTATCTTCTTTTAATTCAGTTAATTTTTCCTTTATGAATTTAGATTCTAAAGCATTTGGAGCATTTTACTTACTGATATTGGCTTGTTGTCTATGTTTCCTTTCAACTAAAGATCCCTTTTTTTTTTAACCTTTTTTTTAAAAAAAAAAATTTTTTTTAAACCCTTGTACTTCAGTGTATTGTCTCATAGGTGGAAGATTGGTAAGGGTGGGCAATGGGGGTCAAGTGACTTGCCCAGGGTCACACAGCTAGGAAGTGTCTGAGGCTGGATTTGAACCTAGGACCTCCTGTCTCTAGGCCTGACTCTCACTCCACTGAGCTACCCAGCTGCCCCTTTTTTTTTAACCTTTTGAATATTTTTGCCTTTTCTGATAGCATGATTGTATCTCCTACTTTTTTCATTTATCTAATTGGATAATAAATGTTCTTCTGGCTCATTTTTATTCTGTGTATAGCTTTGTTTATAAATGTGTTGTGTTTTTTTTTAAACCCTTACTTTCCTTCTTAGAATCAATTCTATGTATGGGTTCTAAGGCAGAAGAATGGTAAGGGCCAGGCAATGGGGGTTAAGTGACTTGCCCAGGATCACACAGCTAGGAAGTGTCTGAGGTCAGATTTGAACCTAGCCCTGCCATCTCTAGGCCTAGCTCTCAATCTACTGAGCCATCCAGCTGCCCCCAAGTGTGTTTCTTATAAGGAACAAATTGTAGAGTTTTGTTTTCCTAGTCAATCTATCCCTTTTTAATTTTATTTTTAATTTTATTGGGTTGTTTATTCCATTTACAATGAAAGTTATGTCTTAAGTTTATATTTTCATTCATTTGCTTCTGTTGTTTTTTTTTTTAATTAGGATTCTCTCCTCTCTTCTTTTCTAAAAACAATACTGCATCCCTTAAATTGTTTTAGCTTAATCTCTTGTAAGGCAACCCTATTCCCACTAGCTTTCTTCCCCTCATCTTTAAACATTGCCCCCACCCTCTCCATTTATTACTCCTTTCCCTATTGTGCTCAAAGGAATAATAAACTGGAGGAATTCCATGTGAACTGGAAAGACCTCCAGGAATTGATTCAGAGTGAAAGGAGCAGAGCCAGAAGAACATTGTACACAGAGACTGACACACTGTGGTAAAATCGAATGTAATGGACTTCTGTACTAGCAGCAATGCAATGACCCAGGACAATTCTGAGGGATTTATGGTAAAGAATGCTACCCACATTCAGAGGAAGGACTGCAGGAGAGGAAACACAGAAGAAAAACAACTGCTTGAACACATGGGTTGATGCGGACATGATTGGGGATGTAGAATGGAAACTACCACACCAATGCAACTATCAACAATTTGGAAAAAGGTCTTGATCAATGACACATGTTAAAACCAGGGGAAATGTGCATTGGCTTGGGGGGGAGGTGGGAGGGCTGAAGAGGAAAGTAAGAGCATGAATCATGTAACCATGATAACTTTTCTAAAAAATAAAAACGACAAAAAAAAATCTTAATAACAAATGTTCACATAATTTTTCCAGTCATAAGATTCATATTGTCTCTTTCCCCTTTCTCCCCCTCCCCTGAGCTGGCAAGCAATTCAGTCTGGGTTTTACATGTATTATCACACAAAACATATTTTCATATTATTCTTTTTTGTAAGCAAGTAATTTTATAGAACCAAACCCCCAAACATCCTTTCTGTGAATTTAGAAAGAAATCTCTTAGTGGTCTCTTATTATTTTTAGGTCATTGTTATCATTTGGTATTGTATTTATATTACAGTTCTCTGAGGTGTTTGAGAATCAGATATTTTCTTCAGGTCAGGAATTTTTCAAATGCCTCTTTTCATTAATGATTAGAGTTCAGTTTTGCAGGATAGGTCACCTTGGGTTCCATCTTAAGCTCATTTTCTTTTCAGTACGCATAATTCCATTCTGTCTTATGGTTTGGAAGGACTATATTTATATTTGAAGGTCTTTGTTCATGACATTTGCAGAAATAGTTGTTTGTTGGTGGAATTATTACATTTAACAGTACTTGTCTAGCAATTTGTAGCATGCACTTTTTTTTTTCTGAAGGCAATCTATGGATTCTTTTGAATGACACTTTGTTTATTTACTATGTTCAGAAGTTCTGGACAGTTGTGGTATTTTTTTGTTTTGTTATTTATTGCATTATGTTGTTTAGGTTCTTTTGATTTCTGTGTTCTTCTGAGAGAATTATATTCCTTAACTTGTCTATACTCATCCTGTCTTCACGATGAATATTTTGCTGGTATGGAGATCATATTTTCTTTTGATTTTGTTGCTTTTTATCCCTTCTAGATTGTCCTTTACTTCTGAATATTTGCATTCCAATTGGTTATTTTCTCTTTTTGTTTCTTTGGGAATACTTGCCACCATGTGTTTGTTTTCCTGTTTTGCCAGTTTCTGCTGTGTGTAGGCCATAAATTCTGCTTTTACAATTTTTATTTCTATTTAAAGCCATCAGCAATGTCTTATTCTGGTTACCTACTTTCTTGGTAAGCCAGAAGGTCCTTTGCCTTATCAAGGTATTGATTCATTTTCCTTTGTCTTGCAATATTTATTTTAAAATATCTGTACTCTTTTGCTTGATCTGGAAGCCACATTTCCTGCTGATATCAAAATGCCTCCCCCATTGATTTATCTGCTTGTATACAAAATCTCTAATTGAGTTTACTTCTCCAGAGAACTTTGGTAGTTTGTCATTTTTTCCTTCTCATACTTCCCAGCTGCTCACTCTCTGACTCCTTCCCTCTTGATGGGAATTTCCCTAGAGGCTGAACCTCAAAACTATATCGGTTTTGTCCCATGCCAGGCAATTGATGGCTAACCAGTGTTGGCCTGTGATCTAAGCATGTTCTAGGGGAATGCAGAACTGGTCCTAGATGGATTCTGGGCTCTTTCCCTTAGGCTTAAAGCCACACCTGTCTCGCCCCAGTTCTCTCAATATCTTTGTTTTCTGCCTAAGCTCTGTTTTGGCACAGTATAGCCTCACAGCATAAGCAAACTTTTGCCTTTTTGATTTCTGCAGGAGCATAATGGACCGTGGCATAGGGGATGCTAAAAGAATGCATTAGAGGTTAGCCTCTGGTATTCGTTTATTGGACTGCTACCTTTTTTGGGTTCTTGATATTCTAAATTATGGAGACAACCAAAATTGCTTTATCTCATATATAATCCTATTTTGGAGAGGTTTTAAGGGGTCAGGAGGATTAGATAATATTTGTGAAGTTTGGCTCAGAGTAGGTGTTATATAAGTGGTAGCTATGTTGTGGTGTTTTTTTTTTTTTCAGAGAAATTGACTTTATTAAATACTTTTTAAAAAGCAATCCACACATAATAGAGAATTGTGGTTTCATATATAATCCTCTTTTTTCTACTTTGTACATGAAAATGTTTGTTTTTACTGTTGCTCATTGTTTGGAATTAAATAAAAACTTAAAAAATTCATCTTATTATATTCAGTCTGATGTTTTTCACCTATCAAGATCTTTTTGGACCTTTGGATGACATGCTTTGTCATCCAGTATGTTTATTACTTCTCTAAGCTTTGTATGCTCTGCATATTTGACATGATTACTATCTGTGCCTTTCTCCAAGTCGATGATAAAAAAGTTTTGCTTATGACTGACCTCCATTCTTTTTCTTCAACTCCATACCTCCACTATTCCTGCCTGATTCTCAGTTTTTAATGCTGTTTTTTCTTTTGGTACCAAACTATATTTATGTATTCAATCTTCTATTGTCTGGTCCAAATGAAAGTGAAGTTCAATTGATCTGCCTCCTATCCCATCCTTCAAATTTATATAGTCTCCTCCTTATATATCCTGGTTATGTCAGATAATAAATTCCATTCTCTTCTTTCTTTTTTTTCTTTTCAAAGTATTATTTTTTTCCTTACCTTTCCTTTTTCTTCTTAAGATAATCAAATTACAATAAAACTATTCTCCAGCCCTTTGTCTTATTTATTTCTTGATGATTCTCTTCTTTTTTGAGTTACTATTTATTTTAAATTTTTCTATATAAGAATATAATATGTAACATAACAAAAATGTAATACATATGATTTGCTATGTTCAAAATTTTCTCATTCTTTTTTCCCCCTTCTTCCCCCTCCCCAAGAAGTCAGGCAATATGATATAGGTTGTACATATATTATCATATGATACATATTTCCCTGTTTGTCATGTTGTAAAACAAAATAACATATTGCTTGCACTAGCGAAAAATTCATGGAGGAAATAAAGTGAAGAATGGCATGTTTCGATCTACATTTGAATTCTGTTCTTTCTATAGTGGTAGATATCCTTTTTCATCATGAATCTCTTGTTATTAGAGAAAATGGCTAATCAGCCTTCTGTATCAGCCTCTTTTTTTTAAGCATTAATTTATTGGTTCTCTAAATAAGTAGGTCATTAGTCTGTTTCAGAAAATTTGATGTGGGGAAAGAATGCTGTTTTGAATCGTGTTTTCAGTTTACAGTTTATCATTACCACATTATTTTAAATAACATTATTTTAGAGATTTCTAGAAAATTTACCATATTGATTGGGAGAAGCCCTTGTGGCTAAAACCCTTGTTAATTGACTTTTAGGCTCTGGCTGGGCCTCTGGAGCCCTGCCAGAGTAAAGCCAAGACTTGAATACAAATCTCTTATTCTATCCTCTTCTCATCTCTCTACTTCCACTCTCTCCTATATTTTGTAAATAAACTTCTATAAAAGTCATTTTGACTTGAGGTTATTCTTTAATTGGGAATTGATAATTATTCAATTCCCTGATGACCTAACCTTTTAATATATTCAACCAAAAACCCCTTTTTCCTCCTTACAATCCTCTATCATTGGACTGATGAACTCCCGAGCTAACTTGGTATTTTATGCATAGGCCTAACGGTCATGATTCATTTTTTCAGATAGTTCTCAGCTATTTCCTTTGCTTACAGTATTATTTGTCTTTATCCAATGGCTATAAAGTATGTAATTCTTTCACATTTGTTAAGGGAAATTCCTTAACACCTACTTTATATTTTGTGAATGACATTGTCATCATGTAATGTTAATTGATTCTATAACTGCATCAATTGAGGTGGGGAGATTTTTCAGTGAATACATTCATTGAGAAGGAGAGTTGGAACCTCCTTTAAAATGTAGAAGTGTTTTTTGTAGTTACAAAGGCTAGAAAGAGAGTGAGTACCTCTTGAGTGAAGAATAGCTAAGCATATATTGATATGTGAATGTAATGTAGTATTATTACTTTGAAAGAAATAGCAAATATGAAGAATTCAGAGAAACTTAGGATCATTTGTTCAAACTGATGTAGAATGAAATAAGGAAAACCAGGAGAACAATGTTCAGAGTAACCACAATAATATAAAGGGAAAAAACACTGACAGCATCAGAGGACTGATGATACAGTGTGCCTTCTAGCACTTGATAGGGAGGTGACAGTCCATAGGTGCATACATTTTTATATCTGTTGGCCAGGTTTGTTCGATTGATCTTACTTATTATGAGAGAAGTTTCTATGAGGTCAGAATCAGAGTTTTTAGGAAGTGGGTTTTTTTTTTTTTTTGTTTGTTTGTTTTTTAACTCTTACCTTCCAGCTTAGAATCAATACTGGGCATTAGTTCCAAGGCAGAAGAATGGTAAAGGCTAGGCAGTGGGAGTTAAGTGACTTGCCTAGGGCCATACAACTATGAAGTGTCTGAGGCCAGATTTGAATTGCCATCTCTAGGTCTGGCTCTCAATCCACTGAGCCACCTAGCTGCCTCTAATAATGCATTTTTTAAAATGCATTAATAAGATATTTTTAAAAAATGAAATAACTGGACATTTGACAAGTTTAGAAATCTTTTGATTATACAGAGATATTTGTCATAGAATTTGCTGTAATAACTTGAAAGAGAGAATAAACTGTGTATGTATGATGTAGTGGAAAAAATACCATGGATTTTATTTTTTTATTTAAAACCCTTACCTTCCAGCTTAGAATCAATACTATGTATTGGCTCCAAGGCAGAAGAGTGGTAAGGGCTGGGCAATGGGGGTTAAGTGACTTGCCGAGGATCACACAGCTAGGAAATGTCTGAGGTCAGATTTGAACCCAGGATCTCCCATCTCTAGGCCTAGCTGTCAATCCACTGAGCCACCTAGCTGCTCTCTACCATGGATTTTAGATGAGAATTATGACAGGTGTTCATGATATTCAGAAGCTCACGATTTGAAGTTGTTCCATGTTGTATATGCTCAGTCATGAGGGCTATCCTTTAGGAAACCCCTGAACTCATTGCATTTGTTTTTAAGGTGATATTAGAAGACAGTGAATCAGTTAGTTGTGTACCTTGCAAATAAAAATCACGCTCCATATACTGCTTAATTTTAAAGTATTAAATTATTGTTAAAATCATTCATTGATACATTCTGTTGAGTAAAATGAATGAAACATTTATTTAAGTACTTACTGTGTCCCAGGAATTTATAATATATAATTAAATAACACATTTAGCTGGGGGCACATTTTCTATTATTCATCGAAACTTCATAGTTTGCTGTTGTAATCCTGTTATTTGTTTTGGTGATTTATACAGGATAGCTAGTTGTGGTTGACTTCTCAGCTCCCCCCTGCCTTCTTCCACCCCCACATCCCCAACCTTGATGGGTTGTACTCTGGAAAGTTTAGAGAGCTCTATGGGAAATGAGATCTATTTTGTGTAAGAGATGATTTCTGTATGCTCTTCCCTGAACTCCACGTTGCCCCTCATCAAGCATCTATTTTTAGCTCGACTTGCGTCATTGTTCCAGCTGATTGATGCCTCAATGTGAATCTGTATCCTTTTCTTCTTCGTAATAGATGGACTTCTAGCTCAGGCAGCTGTGTTGACAGCAGGATCAGAAGAGTGGTGATACAAGAAGTCAGGTTATTAGTGACGTCCTTGTAGCCTTACAATACCACTAGCCTGCTTGTGAGCACCCTCTTAGTTCAGCTTCTTTGCCTATCCCCTTTACAGTCTTTTCTTAATTCTTCCTCTCCTTGGTATTTGTAGCATTTGTTCCATATTGTTCTCACCATGACCTGTAGCCTTAGAACTCTCATTTCTCTCCCAGGCTGTCTCCTCTGTACAATTATTAGCCACTGTCTTCCTCTTTTTATCCCCATATTTGACCTCTTAGTGAACCAGATCAGCTCTTTACTATTCACTTCTCTGGAGTCCTTAGCCCCCTTATTATACTGCTGATTGCAACATACCAAGCCTCAGTCCTGGGCCATTCCCATCATCTATCACCATCTCTCTGCACAATGCTGCTGAATATTGGTGGAAAAAAATCACACAACCATTCTAACAGGTCCCCTACAAATTTGTTACATGATCTCACTACTGATAGGAAATCCTTCTATACCTCCCTTATCAACTCATTATCCTCTTCTTCATAGCAGCTCTTCTAGCCTTTTCATCCTTCTTCAAACTTCCCATGGCTTGCCTCATATTTTATAGAAAAATTTGCCTTGAGCTCTCTCTTTCTCATGTCTTATCACTCAGATGGCTTCTGTCACTATCTTCTCCTTCACCCCGTCTCACTCAAAGAAGTAGCTTTACTCCTTACCAAGGCTTACCTCTTCTCTTGAAAAAGTAGTCTCATTCCTTCTTGTCTCCAGCGAATTGTCTTCTCTGTCATACCCAAATACCACTTCAATATTGCCTTGCCTACTAGTTTATTCTCTCCTGCCTACAAATATGTTCATGTCTCCCTCATCCTCAAAAAACCCTCATTCGTCCCTTCTATCTCTGCCAACTATCACCCTCTGACTCTCTGCCTTTGAGGCTAAACTCCTTGAAAAGGTGCTTCTGTTTTCTCTCCTCTCACTCTATTCTTAACCACTATACAATCTGACTTCCAACTTCTATCATTACACCAAAGTAACTTTCTCCAAAGTTACTAATGGTCTCCTAATTGCCAAATTCCTGGCCTTTTCTTTATCCTCCTTCATCCTTGACCTTTCTACAGCCATTGACACTATTGATCATTTTCTTCTCTTTGATATTTTCTTCTCTCAAGGTTTTCAGAACACCACTCTCTCCTGGTTTTCCTCCTCCCTATCTGATCATTCCTTCTCTGTCTCCTTTGCTGGATCTCTCTCCAGATCATGCCTTCTAACCAACCCTCTCAGGGTTTTGTCCTAGCCTCTCTTCTCTTCTCCTTCACTTGGTGGTCTCATCAGTACTCATAGATATAATCATCATCTCTATGCTGACGATCCTAAAATCTATCCATCTTGTCCTAACTTCAGCTGATCTCCTTTCTCATATCTCTAACTGCCTATTGGACATCTCAAACTGGAACTCATTATCTTTCCTCTTAAACCTTTCCACTTTCCTAACTCCTTTATTACCATTGAGGGTGCCACTGTCCTCCCAGTGACTTAGGTGTCATCCTTAACTCCTCACTATTTCTCATTCTCCATGTCTAATCGTTGCCTGTCAGTTTCAATTTTGCCATATCTCCCGAATATATGTTCTTCTGTCCTGTGACACTGCCACCACCTTGGTCTAGGCCCCTCCCCCTCCTCCCCCCCTGTGATCGCCTCACACTGGTACTTGTACAGTAATCCATGTTGGTCTACCTGCCTCAGGTCTCCCCAGTACCCAGAATGTCCTCCCTTCTGTTGCCAAAGTGCTTTTCTTAAAGTGAGATCTGACCATGTCACACCCCTCCAACCCCACTTAATAAACTCCAGTGACTCCTAGTTCCTTCCAAGATCAAACATAAAATCCTCTGTTTGGTCTTCAGTAACCTGTTTGGTTCTTCATAATCTATTGGTTCCCCACCTTTTCTTATTCCCTGTCATGTCCTTTGATCCAATGACACTGGCCTTGCTATTCCTCAAATAAAACACTCCATCTCTGGGCCCCATGCATTTTCTCTAGCTGTCTCCCAGGCCTGGAATATTCTCCCTCTTCATCTTTGCTCACTAGCTTCCTTGACTGCCTTCAAGTCCTAACAAAAATCTTCTTTTCTTCAGGAAACTTTTCTCAACCCCTTTTAATTTCAGTGCCTTCTCTCTTTTTATTATTTCCTATTTTTCCTGCCTACAGCTTTTTTCTGCATATTTGTCTTCTTGTCTCTCTCATTAGATAGTGAACTCTTTGAGGGCAGGATTTGTCTTTTGCCCCTTTTTATCTTCAGCACTTAAGCCTTGACTGATATGCTTAAAAACTGATTGCATATTATTATTGCATTCACCAAGTCTAAATTCACCATTTACCTCTCCACAGCATTTGACTCAGCTTCCCTATTGCTGTTGAGGGTGCCATAAGCCTTCCAGTCACCTAGGTTTACAAACTTAGTGTCTTCCTCTGCTCCTTTCACTCTCTGTAACATCTCTGATGCCCATTACCTCATCACCTTGCTCCTAGACTGGCAGCAGAAGTCTAAATGTTCTCTTCCTTATCTTTGGCATCTCATTTCTCCAGTCTATCTTTCATCCCATTCTTAAAGTGATTTTCCTATAGTACATGTCTGGCCATCTTACTGCATTACTCATTAAACTCTTTTGACTCCCTGTTATTTCTAAGATCAAATATTAACTCTCCTGTTTGTCATTTTAAATTCATGCCTGACCCCGTCCTCCCTTTCCAGTCTTATGCTTTGCTCCCTTCCACACACCTTATGGTCCAGCTCTCCCAACCTACTTGTGTTCTTCATATATGGCATTCCAGCTCCCATTTCTGATGCATTTTCACTGGCTATTTGTGTTCCTGGAATGCCCTTCCTCCGCCATAGTTTCTCTTAGTTTCCTAAGTCTTTAAGACTCAGCTCAAATCCCCACTTCATTAGAGGCCTGTCCTTCTAAATGTAAGTTATTTCCCCTCCGGGGTTACTTATATCTACTTTGTATGCGTAATGGGGTTCTGTAATGGAATATAAGTTCCTTGAAGGTAGGGACTATTTTCCTTTTGTCTTTGTATTTCCAGCATGTAGCCCAGTGGCTAGAGTTTATTGGTACCTAAAAATGCTTGTTGCCTGCTTGATTGGTCAAGTTCAAGCCCCCTTCTTGGTGTTCAGTCCTTTCCATAATCTGTCTTCCTCTTGCCTATTTGATCTCATTTCTCCTACTCACAACCTACACCTTCCATTTTTGTTAGATTTCCTCACTTTACCCTCCTATAGGCATTCACCATGCCCTTCCCACCTCTGCTTTGGGACATGCTCTAGTTACACCCAGAATACCCTTCTTCTAACCCTTCAACTTAGAATACTTCCATTTCTCCATGAAATCTTTTTCAGCACTCAGTTCAATTACAAAATAATGAATAAATACCTGCTTTATGCAAAGCAGTGGACTAGGGCTTGGGAAGGAGATACCCAAATCCAACTAGGTACACTGTGTGCTTTCAGAGAGCTCATAATATCATAGCCAGTTTAGATGTTTACACAGATAACTAACACAAAGTAATATGTGCATTATGGAAGTGCAAAACAAAATGCTGTATGAGATCATAGATGAGAAAAGGGGTAGAGGAACAAACAGGTTTAGAGAAATGGCTTAATGAAAGAGGCTTTTGAGTTGGGCTTTAGGCCACTGGGAGGGGCAGGATGATGTACTGGAAAAAAAACTAGATAGGAAACTCCCTTTTTACTTTTCCTTTATAGATCTCAGTTTACTCATCTGTAAAATGAAAGGATTGGACTATGTATGACCTCCAGCTTTCAGCGAGTTTTTTGTAGTTCTATTGCATTTACATTCATTATCACTTAGAGTAACAATTATTCTGTTTTAATAATTCTGTTAATTTTGCTTCTCCAATATAACTGTTAGTCCCTTGAGATCAGAAACCATGTCTTGTGTTTTCTTCCTCTGAATCTTCTACAGCCCTCTTGAAGGGCATGTGGGCAGCACACGGCAAATAGCCATTGATTGGTTTGATTATGCCAATCCTAGATGATCTATTTTGTTATCTTAAAAAGATAGTGCCAACCCAAGTGACTTGAGAACTTGGAATGGTTAGACTATTGCAGGATTACAGGTCATACCTGTAGCAGGGCAATTTTCATGGTCAAGGGTAAAACTAGATTAGACATTTCCCCTTACAGACTATAATATAAGGAAGCTGGCTAGAGCCAAGAGTAGAAATGTCAACGTGACATTTCTGAAACATCCCCAGGAGTTGGGGAGCAGCAAGGCAGGATATCTTTGCCTCTTGGTGATTTGATTTGATTGCACAGACATGGCTCTTGGGAAGTTTTTCTAAACTCATTTCGTGTTTGTAAAATGCATGGGAGCCACAGAGTGGGTGTTCAGACAATAAAAACTGCTGCTGGGAGTGTTTATGCAAAGGATCATTTTTAGAGAGTTCTGCCGGAATGGAATTGGTTCTGACGTCAATTCTCAGTGTGCTTTTTCTCCCCTGGAGGAATAGCCCATATGTAGAGACAGATGTGAGACTGAAGCCCTATTTACATATAAATAATGCTGTGAGAGAATGAGAACATTGCTGTGAGCTGGAGGGAAAGGGGAGAGGATGGGAATATCAGAGTTCACTTTAGTCCAGAGAAAATCAAACTCTCCATCTACTTTTCCTAATGGTCTTCACTCAGATCGAAGTTCACAATCCAGGAGGACTTCCTTGTTAAATTTTAGAAAGACATTTAGTTTGAACTGTGAAAAGTACTGTACTTATGAAATTGCTTCTTTCCATGTCTTAGTGAGTCACTGCTGGATCTACAATTCCTTCTAAAGCTGGCTAAACCAAGGCTGGTAGTTTCCCAACTCTCAGTTTCCATTTTGCCTTTTAGAGGCGACCTCCTGGCCCAGGGAATGGAGCCCCAGAATGTAATCAGGAAGATCTGAGTTCAAATGTGACTTCAGACACTAGCTCTATGGGACCGTGGGCAAGTCAATTAACCTCTGTTTGCCTCAATTTCCTAATTGTAAAATGGGAAAGCACATACCTCCTAGATTTATTGTGAAGGCCAAATGAGGTAATGATTTGCAAAGTGTAACTTAGCACAGTTCCTGGCTTATAGTAGGTATATAACAAATACTTATTTCCTCCCTCCTCCTACTGAAGATCATAGGGCTTTTGTAGTATCCTTTTCAAAATTGATGAATTTTGTGAGAGTAACAGACCCCACAAGATTTTAAAAGAAATATACAGTTCTGTTGGATTCATATCCTATTATAAATACTAATGATTGACTGTGCTTATAATGATTTTTTGGGGGTACTATTTCCTTTACCTATTCAAGGATGAATGATGTGATAGCAGTGGCATTGTTGCACTCAGCACTATTCATTTTTTGAAATAAAAGCTTATGTGGGATTTGCTGTGCACACGTCTATGAATATTATATAATTGATTCCTAAAGATGCTATGTCTCAGGCAGCAGAGTTAGAACTTCCCTCATACCTTGGCCAGCATTTGTGTTTAGTTATTATTTTTCTACCTCTGCTTCTCTTGGTGCTTGGTTAGAAGATGTGATGAGTTGAAAGTTAGTATGAGATGGTGTATTTCCTGGGAATAATTATATATATATATGTTATATATAAATATAATAATTCTAAGAATAGTAACATTTGTTGTGATGGCGAGGAGTCGCCTGCATATTTAACTGGGTTAAAACATCCTCCTCAGTTTCCTAAACCATTATATCCAAAGCTAGTACATGTGGTTGAGGGAACACTTGTGATTTTTGTGTCAGTGTATTACTACAAAGATGCAAATGATTTCTGATAATTGAGATCCTTTGGAAATTCCTGGGATTTCAGATAATATCATATGCCTTTTACAGTCTTATTGAAGAATTGTATCTTGTCTCCATTTTAGGTTGATATCAGCAAATGCCATTATTTAGTGGACTTGGATACAATGGCAGAAACACCTCGGGAGCCAAGGTATTCATCCAACAGAGATGAATGGATCATCCTTGCTAACAGACCATTCCTTGATTCTTCCAGGTATGTGGCTTTAACCATCAAAGAGGCAAATGATTACCAGGATTTTCCAAACTTTATGTAGTAGCACTTTCTTCTTCCTTTTTTAATAAAAAAAAAACCAACATTATAAACTCCTTTTCATAAAATAATCCATGAAAATAATTTTTCTCCTATTTAATTCAAATAAAAATAATTTAACATTTTTGTTACTATCCTATTGTTCCATTCACTTTGTTTTTGAATGTGTAGCTTACCCCTCTTCCCTTATCCAAAAAGCCATTTCTTGTTTTAAAAAAAGGAAATATTAGTTCTATAAAACTAATACTAAGTTTGATATTATATGCTACATTCCTTACTCATAGACATTCTCTCAATTTGCCTGAAAAGGAGAAAAGTATGTATTTTCATCCCTTATTCAGGGCCAAGCTTGTTCATTATAAAATTAATAATTTATTACAGCTCATTTGTGTCATAAACTCACTGTTGTTTAAAAAAACAACCCTATCTTTTGCTTTAGAATCAATACTAAGTATTGGTTTCAAGTCAGAAGAACATAAGGACTAAACAGGATTTCCTTTCTTTAGGACTGACTCCCTGTCCACTGAGTCACCTGGCTGCCCCTGTTGTTGACTACTAAAAAAAATGGATGTATTTCTGCCCAAAATTATACTAAAAAGTATTTAATAATTTTACCAATTACTTAATAAATTTACCAATTACCAACCCTGAAAGGGTTTTGTGCCCTCCCCAGGTGTTGTGCCCCATATTTTAGATAACTCTAGTTAAGACTAACTGGGGTTAAAAAAATTAAAGCCTAGATTCTCCTCAGCTTTTGTCCTTAACTCACATTGATGGTCCTGATTTTTAACTTACTCTGATATGGTATATCTGGTGACCTCTTATTTTTATCTAATCTCTTTTCATTAGATTTGGAAATATAAATGAAGGTTTCGCCTTTCTTTCTTTCTTTTTCAATAAAATATGTTTACCAAGAGGGATGAGGAAAGGAGCAGAGTTGCCAAAGGAAATCTGAACACTATTTCTTCCCTTTATTTATTTGAATTTTTATTTTTATGTTTTAAAAAATAATTTTTTGGGAACTCCCATTGTGGAAATTATCTCTGCCAAAGCAGATTGCCAGCTGTAATTTATAATCTTAGAGTAGTGTGAGGACACTGTAAGGCTATGTGACTTCCTCAGTCACACATATACATACATATACACAGAGAGAGAGAGAGAGAGAGAGAGAGAGAGAGAGACACACACACACACACACACACACACACACACACACACACACACACAAAATCTCATCTGATCCTCAAAGCAGGCTCTAAAGAAAATACTGTTGTTATACCCATTTTACCCATGAAAAAACCAAGGTTTAGAGAGCCAACCTTCTCCATAGCTAGCAAATGTTAAATGTGGGATTCAAACCCAATCTCTCCTGACTCTCTATTTCTCATAGAATTTTCTTCTTAGGTAGCCTGAGAAGTAGAACTGTGTGGTGGGAGTTTTAGGTTGGTCCCCAAATGAGGATTCCTGAACCACATCAATACCCTACAAACTCCCTCTCTTCCTGGGGCAAATGAGGCAAGTGTCTGCATGTCTTATCTCAATGTCCTAGGCAGCTATTTCTGTATAGAAGGAACATTGCTGCATTTCTCCCCAATTTACCTTGTAGTAGAAAGACTCAGATTTCATATCAACTCTGTTTTCTTTGTTTTCTTTTGAGTGATGGGTTGTATTACTCCATGTAGCACCTTGAATTTGCTCCATATTTTGTTCTCATATGAGAACTGAGGAAACTAAAGTTGCCTGAGGCCCCAGGCCTGGCCCAAACTCCTCTGTTAATGTGGCAGCAAGACCTGGACTCCAGCCACAATCTTTGTTGTAGTAAGGAGAAACTTACTGCTGAATAGAGTGCTGATTAATTCCATGGCCAAGGCTAAAAATCTTGAACAGTGAATTAGGTTAGGAAATGTCACTGGGGGATTTCTTGCTCTTCTCAATTTTTGAGCTAAATAGATCACCTTTGAAATGTGAAATGAGGTACATTTATTTTTTCCATTGATGGCAAAACAGCCCAGTAGGTACTGCCTGCCTATGGAGAGCCCTAGGACAAGGAAAATGGATAGAACACTTGTGCTTTTGTCACCAGAGGTCTTGAAGCCTTCACAATGAAGAATAGCTTATGGGGGCTGCCTCTCCACCAACTCCTTAGTTAGCCTGAGGCTGATGTATACACATGATGGGATTGGAAGGAGCAAATCTGGGAAGCCCTGAAATCTGAGTGCCCTTTCTGAGACGCTACTTGCCCCTTCCCTGAGGAGCTAATAGAGATTTAAAATCAAACTAGACCCATATCCAGGCTAAACCTTTCAATCTAAGGGACCTGGACTCCTTTCCTCCAGCCTTCTTAAGGATTTATTTCAGAGGGGCAGCTAGGAACACAGGTGATAGAGCTCTAGGCCTGGAGTTGGAAGGACCTGGGTTCAAATCTGATGCACACTTTCTAGCTTTGGGACCCTGGTTAAATCGCAACCCCAATTACCTTGCTCTTGCTACTCTTCTGGTTTGTTTTTTTTTAAACCCTTGTACTTCGGTGTATTGTCTCATAGGTGGAAGATTGGTAAGGGTGGGCAATGGGGGTCAAGTGACTTGCCCAGGGTCACACAGCTGGGAAGTGGCTGAGGCCGGGTTTGAACCTAGGACCTCCTGTCTCTAGGCCTGACTCTCACTCCACTGAGCTACCCAGCTGCCCTCTTCTGGTTTTTTGATACTAAGAAAGATGATAAAGATTTAATTTTAAAAAAAATTAAAAAAAAATTTTATTTCAGACTTCATTCAGTATTAGGAGCATCATTCTTATAGATTTCTTCCTGTAGCTGAGTTATATCTCCTCTTATCTCCACATCCTCCACAAAGAACTTTTGCTATAAATTGATACAAAGGGAGCAGCAGTTGACTACACAGAGTAATGCTGTAAACATATCTAATTTGCATTTCCTAGCTATTAGAAGATTCTTTTTTTTCATTTAATAATTTTTATTTTTTAGAAAAGTTAACATGGTTA
Source organism: Gracilinanus agilis (assembly GCF_016433145.1). NCBI lineage: Eukaryota > Metazoa > Chordata > Mammalia > Didelphimorphia > Didelphidae > Gracilinanus > Gracilinanus agilis. Next base: position 193,454,958 of record NC_058132.1, on the reverse strand, counting down.
CATGATTCATGATCTTACTTTCCCCTTCACCCCCCGACTCCCCGCCCCATAGCCGATGCACATTTCCACTGGTTTTAACATGTGTCATTGATCAAGACCTATTTCCAAATTGTTGATAGTTGCATTGGTGTGGTAGTTTCCATTCTACACCCTCAATCATGTCCACCCCAACCCCTGCGTTCAAGCAGTTGTTTTTCTTCTGTGTTTCCTCTCCTGCAGTCCTTCCTCTGAATGTGAGTAGCATCTTTACCATAAATCCCTCAGAGCTGTCCATTGTATTGCTCCTAGTACAGAAGTCCGTTACATTCGATTTTACCACAGTATATCAGTCTCTGTGTACAATGTTCTTCTGGCTCTGCTCCTTTCACTCTGCATCAGTTCCCGGAGGTCTCTCCAGTTCACCTGGAACTCCTCCAGTTTATTATTCCTTTTAGCACAATAATATTCCATCACCCGCATATACCACAATTTGTTCAGCCATTCCCAAATTGAAGGACATACCCTCCTTTTCCAGTTCTTTGCCACCACAAAAAGCGCAGCTATAAGTATTTTCGTACAAGTCTGTTTATCTATGATCTCTTTGGGGTACAAACCCAACAATGGTATGGCTGGATCAAAGGGCAGGCATTCTTTTATAGCCCTTTGAGGATAGTTCCCTATTAGAAGATTCTTATGATTTCTGAGGAAGCCAGAATACTTCAGTTACCAGCCTGACTATGACCTCCCCCAAACCCTCTCCACTGTCTGTGTGCATGGGGTTGCTTATCTGTCTGTTCTACCATGTTTGTTTGTATGGATAGAAGGGCAAAGGAGGTCTTTGGCAAGTAGGACATTTTATGGAGACATTTTATTTCCCATATATTACAGTAAGGGCAGAGGGTCAGTGAATGTATCCTGAGTTTAAAAGGAGAAACCTGTTAGAAGAGATGCAAGTTATTTGCCCAGTCTGCCTACCGGCTCCCAAAATGGCCTGGTCAGTCCGTGCTCTCTACCGGTTTTCTTTGCATTTTTTTGTTTGTTATTGGATAGCATACATTGACTCTGTACAAGCAACAAAATACTGTGGTCCTGCATCTTACATGTCCTGACAGTTTGTCTTCCATGTTTTTGCAACATCCCTGGGGCTAACTTTGGCCTAACTATTACTAGCATTGGTGGCATCTTCCAAGTTCCTGGGTGTTGTGAGGATTCTAGAATGGCTTACATCCTCCTTACTGAGGTCATCGCACTTAAGACTGTGCTCTTACCATCAGAGATAACTATGGCTTTAGTACTCCTGCAGTTTACGTAACAAGCAGAGGCAACCCCATTGTTCAGTTTTCCATGGTCAGATACTAAACAATCTATGTATTAAGTAGTGCCATCGCAAACTCTTTCAACTTTTGGTTTAGAAGAGAGAAAGTCTGAGGAAGCTTCTCATATTTCAAATTCTATTGTGTGTTTAGAAAAGGAGTTTCTCAGATGTGGCCTTTGTATATTAGTTCCTAAATACAAATCTGTGGGCTTTTCCATTTACTTTGGATTCGTAGGGAGCCAGCATGAAAATGAATAGAATTTTCTAGATCATGACCTGGCTTGTCTGTCTCCCAACTTTAGCCATTAGTCAGTCAGTCATTCAGTAAGGATAGATTAAATGCCCTGCTGGGGATCCAGCCCTATAGAAATTTTTCTAAAGAAAACAAGTACAGGATTAGTCTAGCAGTTCTTAACCTTTTTTGTGTCATAAACTACTTAAAGAGTTTGGTGATATATAAGAACCCCTTCTCAGATTTTTAAGTAATTAAAGGAAATGCTACATTTCAGTTAGAAGTTAGTAAAAAGAAATGTCATCTTTTCCCATCTAAGTTCATGGACCTCAGATTATGAATTCTTGCAGACCATAACTTCAACAGGAGAGACAGAGAGAGAGACTCTGTGTGTGTGTGTGTGTGTTTTCATGGTGTGTGAAGTAAAATTATCAGGGTGTAAAGTAAAATTATCTAACCCAAACCAATCCTGGAAGACTCACCCTAGCGGATCAACATAGGAGTCAGTCACTTGTCTGATGCTGTGCCCCAGCATCCCAGCCCAGGCATAATGTCACATATGTTTGAAAGCCTATGATATGGGACAAGGAGGAGCAGACATTTGAAAAGATATTGAGAAAAGCTGAGATCCTCTCTCTAGGGGCTGGTCACTGAACTTACTCTGTCTCTGGGCTTGCTCTTGCTTATCTTATTTGACTATCTCTGACAAGCTTCAGCTTGGAGTGCTGGTTGCAGTGGAGGATTGGATTTTTACCTGAAGTTAGAAAGGCTGAAAACCCCATTTTTCTCTGTCTCTTTTTATTAATAAATGCTTATAAATCTAGTAACAAGCCTCCAGATTAATTTTTATTTATAGCAATGGAGAATATGGGTCCTGAAAGTGTAGGTGAGATTTCAGTTGGATCTTAAGGGGGATAGGTAAGGCTAAATAATTTCTCTCGTTCATGGAGGAATGCATATAATATAAATGGGGCAGAGTTAGAGGATAGTGTATATGAGGTGAACAGATAGGAAATGTCCTCATGATTTTTCTTTCTATTTGTCTTTGCTTTTTATGAAATGGAACTGGTCTCAAATAATGACAGAGCTAAAATAAAGTTATTGAAAAACAAAAGTCAAGACTAGGAAAATGAAGAAAAGACAGTTGAACATTATTTCCTTCAATCCATAGTTATAGAGTAGTCTACCCAAGAGTTTTAATTTGTTCACATCCTTTTTCTCTTCTGTGAGCTGCAATAGATGCAGTAAGAATTGGTCTGGCCTCAGGGATGAAAAGGAATTCGAGTTGGCTAGTTGGTAAGAATTGTCCTTAGAAATCAGGTACCAGAGTTTATGTCCAGGAAGATTCAGAATAAAGGAGCCTCAGAGTTTGAAGCAACCTCAAAAGTCATATCATTCGATTCTTTCTTAAATAAAAGTTAATTCTACTGTATTTTCAACAAGTGATTATCTAGCCTCCACCTGAAGACTATTATTAATGAGAAATCTACTACCTCCCAAAATAGCCCATTCAAGTTTTGCATAGCTCTAATGATTAGGAAGTTTTTCTTTGCATCTTCTCTGTTAACTTCTATTTATTACCCCTAGTTTTGACCCAAAAGGCCAAGTAGAACAAATATAATCCCTCTTCCACATGACAATCCTGTAGATACTGGAAGATAGCTTTCATATTCACCCTAATGGTATCAAACACAAATTGAAATGGAAGCCACTAAATCATACAGAAGGCTCCCTGGATATTCATATTGATTTAGAAAATCACATATTAACAAATGTTCTATTATATTTTTATTTATTTTGTTAAATATTTCCCAATTATATTTTACTCTGTCTCAGGCCAAGGCTATATATTTGACATCTCTACCCTAAATCTTTTCTTTCTTTAGACTAAACATTCCTAGCTCTTTCAACAAGTCCTCTTATGGCATCATTTCTAGTCTCCTTTCTGTTTACTATACTTCCATTCCATAAACTAAGAAGTTGAAGGATATACTAAATCATTTATTTTTTCTACATAATGCTGTTGCCACTAAGGTCATATCTCTCCATTTTTATCATAAGGTTATTGCAAGACATGATCAAATGCCTCACTAAAATCTTGTGGAGAAATGAGGCTAGCTAAAAAATTTGTTCTTAATTCATGCTGGTTCTTAGTGGATAGTACTTCCCTTTCCTAATTAATGCTCAAAAGATACCCTTTAAGAATATGATCTATGGTTTTTCAAGGAATTGGATTCAGTCTTACCAGACTATTCTGTGAAGATCTCTGTCCTTGCCTCTTTTTGAAAATCAGGATATTTACCTATCTTCAGTTTAGTGGCATTGCCTACATTCTCTTTCATATTTCAAAGATGCCCATCAGTGACTCAGCAATCCTATCATCAGTTCTTTCATTTTCCTAGAATGTAGTTTATTTGATGATACTTTGGTGATGCTCCCTTACCATTTTTTAATTTGGGTTTTAATTCCCTGCTCAGTTTTCATCCTTTTTTTTTCACTCCAGTTTGAAGATCATTTGCTTGATAAAGAAAACAGAAGCAATATAAGATTGACTTGAGTAGTTCTGCCTTTACTCCACATTCATCAACCCATATACTCCAAGCAGTGGTTCTATCCAATCTTTGATATTTTTTTTATTCCTACCAATAGAGTTGGAAAAAAAAGTAAAATGAAAAAATTTTGTCATCCTCAGTATTTGTTGTTAGACTCAAATCTTAGGGCAATACTAGCCTCAAAGTTATTGGACAGGAGAATAAATGGTACAGCGTCAAGAATTTCTGATTAGTGTGAATGTAAGAAAGGCCTATTTTCTGCTGAGATCATTAAAATAATTTTTTAGTATTCTGATAAATAGGAGAGAGTAAGGAAGACCCAATTTCCTGCTGGAGCAACTTTCTTGAGGTGACCAAGTTAAGAAGTGTGTTTGAGGGTGTGGCGGCCCAGCTGCCCCATCTCTTTTTGTGTTCTAGTCAAATTGGAAGGCAGTTTTCACTGTTCTCTTTCTTGGAGTATTACAGACCACAGATCCTATAAAATTTAGCCAAAATTATGGCACCAATGACCATTTCCCAGTTCTTTCTCTTATGATGCTTGAGTTGATTACCATATCACTTTTCTCATCATCTCTATCATGCCTGTAATTATCTAATTTTATAAAAGCCATATAGATAATCTACTGTTATTTGTTGATAATTTTTTTTTTTTGTGGAGAGTAGGAAGTCTAAACTAGTTGACAGTATCACTTTAAAAACTAGGCACAGTTGTCACTCTGTGGCTGTCTTGCATTACATACATTCTAAAATAAGACAGTATTTTTTTTCCTTTGAAGCCTGATATAATTGCTACTTGTATAAAATAGCTTGACAAGTGGGCGGACATAATGCCAACTCTGAGATTCCCCAGGGAGGGGTGAAGCAGGAGTGTTGCAATAAATTACCAGCTTGCTGGTGAACTAGTCTCCAGCAGTGGTGGGAATATATGGCTCCTGCTGTCTGGAGGGAAATGCCTTTCCATAATGCTAGAATTGGGCTCCTATACCTCAGAATCTACTTATATTTACTGAAGCAAATTGTGATACTGTTGCTTCTATGAACAATTACTTTCCTCCCACCTTCCCATGGAGAAGGAAACTAGCTCTTTCTCAGACCCCCTACTTTTGCTTTTATTCTGGATCTACAAAGTGTAAGATTCAAGCTTCCCTATTTTAGGGTACATTGGCTTGTCCAAAAGAACTTTAGACTTTGATAGTTAGCAGATTGAGGCTAGAACATGATTCTTGAATAGGCAATATCCTTAATAGATTCATAATAATGTTAATAACATTTTATTTGTTTAGAACGCCACAGTTTTCAAAGTGCTTTTACTCATATATATAGTCTCATTTTGATCATCACAATAACCTTGAAAAGTAGACAAGAAATTTTTATGAGATGGAAATTGGGCATGTCAAGGCAGCATATTAAGAGAAGAAGCAGTTGCTTTTCCCTTTGTTACCAGTTTCCTGAAGGAAGCCCCTCTCTTTTCTCATAATCCAATTCAAAAGACCCAGAAGATTCATGAATTTATGCTCATAATGTTTTATGATTTATAATTAAACTTTTATCACATTTAATCCTCCTAATGACCTTATGAAGTAGATAGCACAACTATTATTTTCACCATTTTTAGATGAGGAAAATGAAATACACTGGTTAATATACCATGCCTAAGATCACATAACTAGTAGCAGAACCTAGGAAGTTGAACCAGAATTCTTTCAATGGCAGCATATTTCCATTTTTTTTTTAAAATGCCCTTACATACCATCTTAGAATCAATACTGTGTTTTGGTTCCAGGGCAGAAGAGTAGTAAGGGCTAGGCAGTGGGGGTTAAGTGACTTGCCTAGGGTCACACAGCTGAGAAGTGTCTGAGGCCAGATTTGAATCCAGGATCTCTAGACCCAGCTCTTAATCCACTGAGCCACCTAGCTGCTTCCCATATTTCCTGTTCAGTGATCATTTTCATTCTTTTATCACTGATGGTGAAGATAGTTGAAATTATCTAGAAATACTAGCTAATTTCTCCTGTTTTCTATATGTTAACCTCCTCCCAGTTTTAATTATGCATAATGTTCTCTTGGATAACATGGGTCAGTTAGGTCTAAAGCCAAGTTTTCTGAAGATTTGGTTTTGCTTCCACTATTTTCACTACTTTATGAAGTGATCGTGTTTGATAAACCTAAAAACATAAACTCAAGTGCTGCTGGAAATCCTGGAACGTAGCTTAGCAAAACATAGGATTAGACTATTAGAGTGTATACCACAATAAGTTTAAAATGGGTATGATCTACATATAAAAAGGTCATATCTTTTTTTTTAAAGATAATTAAAAGAGTTGCCTTTTTACAAGAGTAGCTAGTAGAGAGAATTCTTTGCCAGTCAAGGGACAGAGAAGGTCATAAGAAAGAAAACCAAATTTTAACTACTTAATTTAATAAGCATGTATGTCAATCACTACTAAACACTGAGGATACAAAGAAAGGATAGGAAAAAATGTTCCATCTTTCAAGGAGTTCCCAGTCCAATGGAGGCAACAACATGCAAAATCTATCCTCATATTTGTATTTTGTTTGCACATAGGATAATAGATATCCTTAAATCTATCTATTGTTCTGGCTATGATAAATTGGCGATAATCTCAGAGGTAAAGACACTAAAAAGGCCTGGGAAAGACTTCTTGAAGAAGTTAGAATTTTATCAGAGATTTGAAGGAAGGTAAGAGATAGAGATGAGGAGAGAGAGAATTCTAGACATAAAAGCCAACTAGTCAAAATACTCAGAATTTGAGATGGAGTGTCTTATACAGAGATAATAAAGAGGCCACAATTATTGGATTGGAGTATTGGGTGGAGCAGGAGAGAAGGAGAGGGAAAGAGAGAGTGTGTGAGGTTATGAAAGTCTGTGAACACCAGAGGATTTTCTATTTCACCCTAGAGGTGATAGGAAGCTATTGGAGTTAACTGAATAGGGTGGTGACATGGCCAAAACTTATGAGGAATCATAGTATTCCCCTTCACATTCTCTGTGTGCAATTCCAACTTTTGTAAGAAGCCTTTCCCAGGCCTCTTTAATTTACTTTAGGAAGATAATTTTTGCAGCTAAGGGGAGGATGCACTAGAGTTGGAAGAGATTTGAGACAGGGAGACCAACCAAGAGACTTTTGGACTAGTCTAAGCATTAGGTGTTGAAGGCCTGCAACAGGGGACATATTGACAGACTTTGGTAACAGATTAAATATGAGGAATGAGAGAATGGGGAGTCAAGGATGGTACTTGGGTTATAAGCCTAGGAAACTCAGAGGATGGTGGTACCCTCAACATAATAAAGAAATTTGGAATGGAGAGGGCTTGAGGGGAGATAAGAGTTTGGTTCTGATCATGTTGAGTTTAAGATTTCAACTGGATATCCAGTTTGAGCTGTACAGTAGGACTTGGAGATGTGAGACTGAAAGATCAGAAGAGTGGTTAGGGCTGGATGGATACATTTTAGAATCATCAGGATAGAGATGATAATTGAATCCATGGGAGTTGATGAACTCACTAGGTTAAATACAGAGGGAGAATTGAAGAGAGCCCAGGACAGAGTCCTGTAGGAAAACCACAGTTAGTGAGCATAATCAGGATTAAGATTCAGCAAAAGAGACTGAGAAGAGTGGTCAGAGAGGCAGTAGGAGGGCAACCAGAAGAGGGGGAATATCATAGAACCTGGAAAGAAGAGAACATCAAGAATAAGAGGATAATTAGTAGTGTCAAAAACTTCAGAGAGGTCAGGAAGGGTGAAGCTTGGAAAAAGGCTTTTGGATTTGACAATTGAGAGTAACTTTGGGGAACACAGTTTCTATTGGATAATGATGTCAGAAGCCATACGAGAGAATGAGAGCAAAGGAATTGGAGGTCTCCTTTGTAGATGGCCTTCTCAAGGAGATAATGGGATGATAGCTAGTGGAGATAGATAAAGTAGGGGGTTTTTGAGGATGGAGGAGACGTGGACATATTTATAGACATTAGGAAAGGAGCCAGTAGACAAGGACAGACTGAAAATAAGTGAAGTTACAGGGATGATAGAGAATGCAATCTGCTGGAGAAAATGGGATGAAATGGAATCACTTGTGCTGGGAATGGGATTTGTCATGACACAGAGAAGGACCACCTCTCCATATGAGACAGGGGTGGCAGTGGCAGGAGTTATCCAAGAGATGAGATGAATAAGAAGGGTGGAAGAGTGGGAGTTCTCAGCCAGTGACCACAATTATTATTATTATTATTATTATTAATTTTTAGAGAAATATGAGGGAAAGGGGGCCAAAAAACTTGCTCATACAAAGTCAAAGTTTAAAAAGGGAAATGGGAAAAACCTAGGAAAGAAGAGAGCAAAAGAAGTGTCCAAAAATCAAAGAAGACTAAAAATCTAAGGAATGAACCAGTAAGCAAACCCATAACCTTACATGTCTGTATACAAGGGCACAAAACATAGAGAAATGAGGAGGGAAAACCAAAGATTGAAAGTTGAAGAGGCAAATTTCACATCATCTATAATATTGAAATTTTATGAGATGAGACTTATGACTGGTTTATTTATTCAAAATGTACAGGATAAGTAAAGGAAGAGCAAAGTAAACTATAAATTAGAAAGCTGCAATGCTCACAAAGAAATCTTGAAACCATGAACACTTGTGTGAACATCCAGGAAATCAGAACTAGAAACAATATTAAAGTATAATAGACCAATTTGACTGAAAGAAGAGATTAATGAGGAGTTTAAGAAATATATCATAAGGCTGGCAAAGGCATAGTATAGTATAGGGATAGGAAACATGAAGAATCTGGACACTTGCAGGGGTAGTTCCATGACTTGATTTAATGAAAATGTCCTTCAGAATGGAAAAACAGCAGTTTTCCCTTTGAGGTCTGATTCTGACCAACAAGGAAGAGCTTGTTTTTCATAAAGAAAATGGAAACTCTTGTGACTTCATCTGAGAGAAAGGAGGATCAGTTCATAGTGACCTATACATTAGATTATGGTGAAGCAGATTTCACCAAGTATAGAGAAATGACACATGGGAGCTCATGGTTTACCCTTTTACAGAGTACAAGAGGAATGAAAGTTCTCATGAATAAAATTCTGCAGGGAAATAAATGTAGAGATTGGCTAAAGATGGATCTGGCTTTGCAGGGAACTTGTTGATCAATCTAGATTTTTATTTATTTACGTACTAGATACAAAGTTAGTTTGTAGAAGATGAATATAAAAGCATGGGGTTGTACTTTCTTTTCGTTCTCCCTGCCCTCTCTGCCCAATCCTACTATCGTGATGCCTAACAGTCAGTAACTGAATCCTATGGCCAGGGCACGGGCATTATAGACATTTAAGACCTATTTGGCAGCATGAGTGGTAGTAATATTTAAGTTCCCTGGCTCAGTGCTACAAAGAAATCTGAAGAAATTGTTAGGCAGATCCAACTCTAAGGAACCAAGTTAGGAGATCTGATGCAGTTTCCCACAGGTATTGGTTGACTCATTTCTGAACAATTTCTTACCTAAGGAGATTTCTTGAAGAAATAGACATATGGTTCACAGAATAGTCCAGCAAGCTGTTCCCATCTGCAGCTCTCACTACCCAGGTGGGAAGCAAGATTACGCCCCTTTGACAGAATTTGGTGCTATGCCAGCAGTTCAGAATGCCCGAGTGAGTGTTGGAGTCCTTTGGATAGAATTAGTTCTGTCTCCCAACCAGTAATTGAAATGCTCCCTTCTGTTCCTTCGTGTGTCAATCACTATAGCACCCCCCCCCCTCCCGCTTTTCCTTCATTTATGCTATTTGAACATTAGTCACATATGCTGAGAGAGGAAGGAAAAGGCCTGGATTCCTGCAATTTTCAATTCCTTTACCAGTATTGTTATTCAGTCTTTTCAGTCATATCCATCTCTTCATGACTCTCTTCTCCGCAAAGACACTGGAGTGGTTTGCCATTTCTTTCTCCAGATCATTTTTCAGATGAGAAAACTGAGGCAACCAAGGTTAAGTGACTTTCCCAGGGTCACATAGCTAGTAAGTATCTGAGGCTAGATTTGAATTCAGGAAAATGGGTCATCCTGACTTCAGACCTGGAGCTCTATCCATTGTGTCCCTAGCTGCCTTTTACTAGTATATCATTGATTATGCCTTTCCCACTATCTCTCCAGTTTCCTTTAAGATTCTCTATCTTGAAAGCAATGTCAATCAGTCTTGTTTTTTGAAGGAGCACCCTGTAGTACTCAATGCATGTTAATGGTCAGCAGTGAATGTTTTATATCCATGATTTATAGCCACTTAAAAATAGGAAGTCCAGTTTCCAAGGTACACTGCTATGAAGGTGAAACTGACTCCATCCCACTCAGTAGAAGTCTTTTCTCATGAATCTGTACTTAGATTAGTTAGCTGCCAGTGACAGCAATGAACTGTGCTAGGTGTTTAGGAATAAAGTGATGAAAATCAACAGAATCCTTGCCTTTAAAAAACTTACATCTAAGAGAGGGATAAGAAAAACACAGAAATAACCATAAGACCAGTTGAAATGTCTCGGGTATTTAGGAGAGGTAAAGCAGAGAAAAACCTGTGATTGGAGAGGGGCCGTAGCCCCCTCTTCCTGAGGGATCCAGGGAATGGGAAATTTTAGAGAGGAGGATTTCACTGAAAATGTAGAGAGAGCTCTTCTAGGAAGAGGGATAAATTGCACAAATGTTGGGAGATGAGAGGAAAGAATGAGATTGGATTAGATAGTTATTGGATTTGGAAAGAGAGAGAAGGGAAGAGTCCACAAGGAGATGACATTCTGAAAGAGGAAGAAGGGGAGACAAGTATAATCAGATCTTGCAAGATAAATACAGAATAGGTGGAAGGTAACCTTAGTGGAGATGACACGAACAGTTCTTTGGACCAACTCTTGGAGGAGATGTTGTTAAGTCTTAAGGAAGCCAATGATTCTGAGAGACTGTGGTTGGGAGGGGAAATGTTCCAAGCATGGATAATAGCCAGTGAAAAAACACAGAGACAAACAGGTAGGAAGGTACCTAAATTCTGAAGAGCTTTTATACACAAATATTTTTTAAAACAAGTTTTTATTGGTGTCTTTTTATTATCATCATAATTTTCCTCAGTATCCTTCTCCCTCTCAGAGAGCCATACTACATAACAAATAATATTTTTAAAGTAAAAAAATTAAAAAGAAGGGGGTGGAACCAAGTTGGCAGCTTAGAAGCAGTGAAAGCCAAAACTGCTCTAACTATCCTTACAAACCAGTCTTTAAAAGGTGTCTCATAACGACAGGAATCAAGAACCTGTACAGCAAAATGGAGTGAGGAGGCTTTCCCACTGGAAAAAATTAAAAAGATGAAAAATATCATCATAGCTGATGAAAACATTGAAAAAGTCTGAAAATATGTGTCTTGTGCAACATTTGTGAGCCTCCTACCTCTGCAAAGGGGAAGAGTAGAACTGTCTTCTTATATATCTTTAAAAAAATTTTTTTGTAAAGATATTTTATTTTACTAGTTACATGTAGTAACAATTTTCTACCTAAGTTTTCTGAAGTTATGTGATCCAAATTGTCTTCCTCTCTTTCTTTCCTCCCCTTTCTTGGAGCTGGTAAGAAATTTTATCTGGGTTATATTATCTCTCTTTTTTTGAGTCATTCTTGTTCTTTATAATTTTTCTGTGTGTATATGTGTGTGTGTGTGTGTGTGTGTGTGTGTGTGTGTTTCTTTGGGAGTCATCTACTTAGTTATAACAATTTGGGGAAGTGATGAGAATACCAAGTGAGAGAGTGTAGAGAAACAAAAGAAAAGAGACTAAGACACAGTCTTGAGTCCCATGCGTGTGTATGGCTGAAGATACAACAAAAGGAACTGAGAAGGGGCAGTCATACAGGTAGAAGGCAAACTAAGAGAAAGCAAAGTCACCCAAATCAAGAAAATATCCAGGTCAAAATAGTTAATTGTGTCACATGCTACACATGGGTCAAGAAGGATGAGGTTGGAGAAAAGACCATTAGATTTGACAATTAGGAAATCATTAGAAACTTTGGAGAGAGCAGTTTTATTTGAATGATGAAGTCAGAAGCCAGATTGAAGAGGATTTAAAAGGGTGAGATGAAAAGGAGGCACCAATTGTAGATGGCTTGTTCAAGGAATCTTGCTGAGAAGAGGAGGAAAGCTGGAGGGCATGGTAGTATCTAATGAAGATTTTTGTAAGGATGGGAGAGTCTTGGGAGATTGGGAAGATGGTGGCAGTTTACAACCCATAGGAACACAAATCTCTTTCCAATACCCTTAAAAAGCTTTAAAAAGGGAATTGCGGGGGGGGGGGGGTGAAAGGGAAAGTAGGAGCATGAATCATGTAACCATGTTAAAAATGAATATTAATAAATGTTTAAAAAAAACAAATAAATAAATAAATAACTTTAAAAATTCAGAGGCTGCCCTGGAGTCCTGTGGCAGCAGCCCAGGTTAAAACCAGCACAGGCAGCCCTGGGTAGAACCCACTGTCCAGGAATCCCTTGTCCAGAGCTCAGTGAGAGGTGGCTCTGGAGCCTAGAATTAGGAGAGGGATCCCAGGCAGAACTTAATTAAGGGATGGCCTACAACTCCCTGGTGAGCATTAAACCCCAGATCAACTGAAAGAGGAAGAAGGGTCCTGTGGATCTCAGGGAGCGGTAGAGCTGCCTGTTAGAAAATGGTCCTGGACAGACCCAAGTGATAGGGGTAGCTTGGGACTCCCTACAATAATAAGAGAAAAGCATTGCTTGGAGCCCTGGCCACAGTAGATGAGGGATCCTGAGCTGCATCCAAGAAATCCTGGCCCAACTGAGTACACTGGCAGCCTTGTTCTGAACTACAATAGGAGAAAAGTTCCAACAACTCCTACAGAAGAAGGACCTGGTCTTGTATACTACAGTTAGGACAGGCATCATCTGCTCCCTCCACCCCCATTAAGGAGTGCAGTAGAGCTTTATCCATTATCCCACTCCTCTGCCAACCTAGACATTCAGACTGCTAAAATGAGCAAGTCAAGAAAAATACTAAATACTGTCAGGAAAAACACCTTGCCTCAAGTGACTCCATGATAAAAACCCCAAGGAAAAGAGCAGTTTCACAAGTTCAAGTAGAACCCCAGAGAAAAAAAATGTCCTAACCACAAATAAAGAGTACCTAGAAGAAAAGAATGGCAAGGAGAATTGATACCTTAGATAGTAAAAACAAAACCAAAAGATTGAAAATAAAAAGTAAAACAGAAGAAAAGATAACAAATTAGTAATATAAACAACCTTACCTTGAAAACAGATCAGGGAGAGATAATCTAAGAATGGTTGAATCATATTAAAATAAAAACCAATTAAAAGCCTGAATACCATATTTCTTTAAATTACAAATAAAAACTGCCCCAAAGTGTTAGCCATAGCTGCCTCTTGAAGTCAGGAGGGCCTGAGTTCAAATCCAGTTTCAGTCACTTACCTGGACAAGTCACTTCACTGCTATCTGACTCTCCTCATCTGTAAAATGAGGATAATAATAGAACTTACTTTATAATTCCCAGGGTTGTTATAAAGATAAAAAGAGATAATACTTATAAAGCACTTTGCAAATCTTAAAGCATTATATAAATACACATTGTTACTTAAAAAATTTGTAGTGTCCTCCAAACCCCTAAATAGAGCCACCTAAAATTAATTGAAATAATATATTCATCGGAGTTGCAGATTTATTTTTTAAGTTCACATAAGTAATTAGCATTCCTGTATAATACTAACAAAACTTAGTAAGAAGAGCTAGAAAAACATTCAAGAATTATATAAATCTCTCCATAAAAATTTGTTTGCAAAAGGATAGACCTAAATAATTAGAGAAATATCAATTGCTCATGAGCAGGTCTAGACAGTACAATAAATGTTAATCATAATTAAATTAATGTATGCATGTATTAATTCCCACACCAAAATGCCTAAGGATTATTCTATAGGATTGGAAAAATTAGTGGCATAATGCATTTGGATGAACAAAAGGTTAAGAATTTCAAAGGTAATGATGAAAAAGTGAGAGAAAAGGGTACCTATCAGTAGAAAATCTCAAATTATACTACAAAGAGTAATCATGAAGATGATTTGAAAGTGGTTAAAAAAAGAGAAGATAGTTAATATAACAAATTAGGTACATGAAATACTATACTGTTTGATAATCCCAAAGATATCAGTTACTGGGGAAAGACTCAATTTTTGACAAAAAATTTGGAAAACTGGAAAGCTGTTTGGCAAAAATTCAGTAGAGTCCAACATCTCATACCACATGTTATTAAGATAAACTCCAAAAGGAATCAAAACTTAGAAGTTAAAGATGACATCATAAGCAAATTAAAGGAGCAAAGAAGAAATTACCTTTCAGATCTATTAGGAAGTGAAAAGTTCAAGACAAAAAAGGAATAGAAAGGATTATGAACAATTTTGGTTATATAATTTTAAAGTTTTTACAGAAACCCATTTAGTGTACTTAAAATTAAAAGGGAAATAAAATAATTGGGAAGACTCTTTAAAGTAAGCTTCTTAAAGGTATCAAATCCAAGATATGTAAGGAACTGATTCACATTTATAAGAGTAAGAGCCATTCCCCAAGAGATAGGTGAAAGGATATGAACTGGCAGATCTCAAAGGAAAGAATCTGAGTAAATCAAGAAGCATATGAAAAATTGCCCTAAATCAGTAATAGAGAAATACAAATAAAAACAACTCTGTGATTCTGCCCCATATTCATCCTTTAAACCTCACTTTGAACTAATGGAGAGTGATGTGAGTGGAACTAAGAATCAATCAATTTATACTATTAACAGTATTATAAAAATGAAGTTTTTTTTCAAAAATTAAAAATTCAGAAATTTGAAATATTCATTGCAATGATCAACTGTAGTTCCAAAGAGTCAGTGATTTAGAATACTGCTCACCTGCAGCAGAGAAGTGATGGATTAGATTTGCAAAATAAGATATATAATACAGTAATATCTCGGTTTTCATTGACATCAGTTATCGTCGATTTCAGTTTTTGTTGATTTTTTTCCACGAAAAATTTGTCTCAGTTTTTGTCAGTTGCCTCAGATTTCATTGGTGTGCCCACTTGACCTTGATGCTAATTTTGCAAGAGAAAAAAAAAAAGGGCGACCCATGCATTCTCCTGCTCCATGTGAGCAAAACATGTATTAAAAAGCAGATAAATCCATTTACCCATACAGATAGCAAATGAAAATCAGATAAAGCATACAGAGAATATATACCTGACTAGACAAAATGATCACTAAGGTCCTTATGGAGGGGGATTCCTCTTCCAAACAATAACCTCTTTCTCCCCTCCTTGCTGTCTTCCATATACCAAGAAGAGTCTTCAGAAAGGTAAATGCCATGTTAAATGTTCATTTATTCTTTACATTAGTCTTTTATATTCATTTCATATTAATTTCTTATTGTTTTTAGTATTAAATACTATATTCTCTATATGTTTTTTGGTATGTATTTTGGAGTGTCTAGAATAAATTAATTGGATTTACATTGATTTATATGGAAATAATTGTCTCTGTTTTCATTGGTTTCGGATTTCACCAATTGTTTTCAGACGGATTATCTATGAAAACCAAGGTATTACTGTATTTTGGACATAGCCATTTGATGGTTTGTTTTGCTTGACAATGTATGTTTATTGCAGAGTTTTTTCTCTCTCTCTTTCCTCTGTGGGGGAGGAGGAAGGTTGGAGGGAAAGAAGGTAGGTGTTTGTTAATTGAGAGGAAATTTTAAGTTTTAAAATGTATGTTAAAAACCCCAGAATAAGAGAAGGGGTTGGGATGGAGAAGATGACTGTGAGCCAAGCACTAAACTCATTGAAAAAGAAAAGAGGATGTCCTTGAGAAGAGGAGTAGAGAATTTTTACAAGAATCTGAATTAGGTGGTAAATTTTCAAGAGACAGAAAGACACACACACACACACACACACACACACACACCTCTCATTAGTATGCAATGTTAGAAAGAGGAGCCATGTTTCAGAATGAGCCAAAAGAAGATGAAGGATTGAAAAAGAAAGTTTATAGTCCAACTATCAATAATATGGAATTAGGTCTTGATCAATGATACATGTAAAACCCAGTGGAATTGCGCGTCGGCTAAGGGGGGTTAGGGGGGTTTGGGGGAGAAGGAAAGAACACGAAATATGTAACTATAGGGAAATATTCAAAATAAAAATTTAAAAATTAAAAAAAATTAACTTAAAAGGATTAAATAAAAAAATAAATCTCTTAAAAAATGCATTTGTAAATCACTAGACTGTGTTCATTGGCCATTAGAGTAAATATTTTACATTATTCTAATTTTGGCTTACTTTGATTTGTGCTTAATTTTTATTTAAAAAAAACATAGATTTGGAAAAAAAGAAAGAGTTTAAAAATAAGAACAAGGTACCTGAAATTTTAGTGAAAGTGAAACAGAAGCAAGAATAATGATACTGTGGGGGAGATAGGATGTGAAGTTGAGATCAAAGGAGGGAATTCCAGAGCACAGGATCTTGTTAGTAGAATAGTTTTGAATGATGATATGGTTTGAGGTTTAACTACCCTCATGTGTTGCCAAAGAAGAGTGAAGAGAATAGTAATGAGTTGAGGAGGTTGATGAACTGTGAATTCAGGGTATTAGAAGTATTATCAATGCCCTTTTAAAGTGACCAGAACCAATAAAGGAGCTACCTAGCATGCTGAAGTATTCTTAAAATTCTTAAATTCTTAGTATTTTTTTCATCTTTTTTCATTTTTTAAAACATTTATTAATATTCGTTTTTAACATGGTTACATGATTCATGCTCCTCCTTTCCCCTTCACCCCCCACCCATGGCCGACGCACATTTCCACTGGTTTTATCATGTGTCCTTGATCAAGACCTATTTCCAAATGGTTGTTAGTTGCATTGGTGTGGTGGTTTCGAGTCCACATCCTCAATCATGTCCACCCTGACCCATGTGTTCAAGCAGTTGTTTTTCTTATATGTTTCCTCTCCTGCAGTCCTTCCTCTGAATGTGGGTAGCGTCTTTACCATAAATCCCTCAGAGCTGTCCTGTGTCATTGCAGTGCTGCTGGTACAGGAGCCCATTACATTCGATTTTACCACAGTATCTCAGTCTCTGTGTACAATGTTCTTCTGGCTCTGCTCCTTTCACTCTGCATCAGTTCCTGGAGGTCATTCCAGTTCGCCTGGAACTCCTCCAGTTTATTATTCCTTTTAGCACAATAGTATTCCATCACCAGCATATACCACAATTTGTTCAGCCATTCCCCAATTGAAAGGCATACTCTCCTTTTCCAGTTTTTTGCTACCACAAAAAGCGCAGCTATAAATATTTTCATACAAGTCTGTTTATTTATGATCTCTTTGGGGTACAAACCCAGCAATGGTATGGCTGGATCAAAGGGCAGGCATTCTTTTATAGCCCTTTGAGCATAATTCCAAATTTCTAGCCAGAATGGTTGGATCAGTTCACAACTCCACCAGCAATGCATTAATGTCCCAATTTTGCCACATCCCCTCCAGCATTCATCACTCTCCCCTTCTTTCATTTTAGCCAATCTGCTAGGTGTGAGGTGATACCTCAGAGTTGTTTTGATTTGCATTTCTCTAATTATTAGAGATTTAGAACACTTTCTCATGTGCTTATTGATACTTTTGATTTCTTTACCTGAAAATTGGCTATTCATGTCTCTTGCCCATTTATGAATTGGGGAATGGCTTAATTTTTTTACAATTGATTTAACTCCTTATATAGTTGAGTAATTAGACCCCTGTCAGTTTTTCGTTATAAAGATTTTTTCCCAATTTGTTGTTTCCCTTCTGATTTTGACTACATTGTTTTTGTTTGTACAAAAGCTTTTTAGTTTAATATAATCAAAACCATTTAATTTACTTTTTGTAATTTTCTCTAACTCTTGCTTGGTTTTAAAATCTTTCCTTTCCCAGAGATCTGACAGGTATACTATTCTGTGTTCACTTAACTTATTTATAGTTTCCCTCTTTATATTCAAGTCATTCACCCATTCTGAATTTATCTTGGTGTAGGGTGTGAGATGTTGATCTAGACCTAATCTCTCCCATATTGTTTTCCAAATTTCCCAACAGTTTTTGTCAAATAGTGGATTCATGTCCCAAAAGTTGGGCTCTTTGGGTTTATCATACACTGTCTTGCTGATGTCATTTACCCTAAGTCTATTCCACTGATCCTCCCTTCTGTCTCTTAACCAGTACCATATTGTTTTGATGAAAGCTGCTTTATAGTATAGTTTAATATCTGGTACTGCTAGGCCCCCTTCCTTCACATTTTTTTCATTATTTCCCTTGATATTCTTGATCTTTTGTTATTCCAAATGAAATTTGTTATATATTTTTTTCTAAGTCAGTAAAGAAGTTTTTTGGTAGTTTGATAGGTATGGTGCTAAATAGGTAAATTAATTTGGGTAGAATGGTCATTTTTATTATGTTAGCTCATCCTACCCATGAGTAATCAATGGCTTTCCAATTGTTGAGGTCCAGTTTTATTTGTTTGGAGAGTGTTTTGTAGTTGTTTTCATATAATTGCTGTGTTTGTTTTGGTAGATAGATTCCCAAGTATTTTATATTGTCTAGGGTGATTTTAAATGGTGTTTCTCTTTCTACCTCTTGCTGCTCTAATGTGTTGGAAATGTATAGAAATGCTGATGATTTATGTGCATTTATTTTGTATCTTGCAACTTTGCTAAAGTTGTTGATTATTTCTACAAGCTTCTTAGTTGATTCTCTAGGATTTTTTAAGTATACCATCATATCATCTGCAAAGCGTGATAGCTTAGTCTCCTCATTGCCTATTTTGATACCTTCAATTTCTTTTTCTTCTCTAATTGCTACTGCTAGTGTTTCTAGTACTATGTTGAATAATAGAGGTGATAATGGGCATCCTTGTTTTACTCCTGATCTTATTGGGAAGGCTTCTAATTTATCCCCATTGCATATGATGCTTGTTGACAGTTTTAGGTATATATTGTTTATTATTTTTAGGAAAAGTCCTTCTATTCCTATACTTTTCAGTGTTTTCAATAGGAATGGATGCTGTATTTGTCAAAGGCTTTTTCAGCATCTATTGAGATAATCATGTGATTTTTGTTTGTTAGACTGTTGGTATGGTCAATTATGTGGATGGTTTTCCTAATGTTGAACCATCCTTGCATTCCTGGTATAAATCCCACCTGATCATGGTGGATGATCTTTTTAATTACTTGCTGGAGTCTCTTTGCTAGTATTCTATTTAAGATTTTTGCATCTATGTTCCAGTCTCTGGCTAAGTGCTACTTGCTATTCTTGCTTAAAGAACCCAGTTATGCTAAAGAACCCAGTGTGAGAGCCAGAGGGTACAGGTGACAGAGATTGCAGTTGCCTATTGAAAAGCAAGAATGGTGAGTCCAGTGAGTCAACTTGTCCAGCAGAGATGCCATGATCTATAAAAAAAGCTCAGTGGCTGAGCATCTTATCCAGCCTGGTCTTGCATTGAATCAACCTATAGCTGAGCTTTACTCTATAAGGAGTCAGGGCAGCTAGGTGGTACAGTGGGTAGAGTGTTAGACCTGGAGTCAGGAAGATTTGAGAACCCATAGTTCTTTCTCTCAACGTGGTTAGCATTCTTTCCTATAAGTCCTTCAGGAGTATCCTGGCTTTGTTGCATTGCTACTAGCAGCAAAGTCCATTACATTGGATTTTTCCAGTGTTTTACTTTCTATGTGCAATGTTCTCCTGGTTCTACTCATTTCACTCTGCATCAGTTCCTTGAGATAACTGATGGATTTCTATAAGAACTGGAAAATAAGCAGAACCAGGAAAACATTATACACAGAGACTATAACACTGTGGGGCAATCAAATGTGATTGACTTTGCTACTAAAAGCAATGCTATGATCCGGGACATTCTGTGGGACTTATGAGAAAGAATGCTATCCACATTTAGAGAAAGAACTGTGAGAATAGAAATCCAGGAGAAAATGTGATTTATTACTTGTTTATATGGGTATGTGATTTAGGGTTTTGGTTTTAAAGGATTGTTCTTTTACAAAAATGAATAATTATGGAAATGGGTTTGAGTGATAACACATATACATACATACATACATACATACATACACATATATATATTCCACTGGAATTGCTTATCAACTCCGGGATGGGGCAGGGATGAGGAGAGAGAGAAAATATGAATCATGTAACCATGGAAAAATTTTTAAATAAAAACAATTAAATTAAAAAATAAAAATAAAGTATATTAAAAAAACACAAATCTATAACCAGTGGAAATGTGTGTTGGATATGGGGGTGTGTGAAGGGGAAAGTAAAAGCAAGAATCATGTAACCATGGAAAAAAAATAAAATATTTAAATCTAAAAAAAAAAAAACTTCCAAGAAAATGAGAAATGGTCTCAGGCTCTGGAAGAGTTCAAAAAGAATTTCAAAAATCAAATAAGAAAGGCAAAGGAAAATGGAGAAAAGAACTAAAAGGAATAAAAGAAGAAAGTAACACTTTAAAAAGCAGAATTGGTCAGATGTAAAAATAGGTTCAAAAGTTCACAGAAGAAGATGATTTTTTTTAAATTTAGAATGGGAAAATAGAAGCTAATGAATTTTTAAGACCAAGAAAAAATGAAACAAAATTTAAAAAAAATTAAAAACAGGAAAAATATGGAATATCTCATTGGAAACACAACTGACTTGGAAAATTCATCCAAGAGAAACAATGTAAGAATTATTCAACTAGTTGAAAGCCACAAACCAGAAAAAAATAACTTAGACATCATATTAAAAGAAGTTAATAAAGAAAGCTGCCATGATATTCTTGAAAAAGACAGTAAAATAGAGATTGAAAGAATCCAATGATTACTTCCTGAAATAAAGCCCCAAATGACAATGCTGAGGAATATTATAGCTAAATCCAGAGCTCCCAGGCCAAGAAGAAAATGCTATAAGCAACTACGAAGAAACAATACATCTATTAGTCATAGTCAGGATTACACAGGATCTAGCAGCTTCTACATTAAAGTATTGGAAAACTTGGAATATGATATTCCAGAAGGAAAAGGAACTAGGTTACAACTAAAAATCACATACCCAGCAAAACTGAGTATATTCCTTCAGAGCAAAAAAGTGGTCATTTAATAAAAGTAGAATATTCCTAAGCATTCATGATGAAAAGACTGGACAAAAATTTGATCTTCAAATACAAGACTTGAGAGAAGCATGAAAAGTTGAAGAATAAAAATTTAAGTAATTAAAAAAAAAAACAAATCAAATACTGCCATATGACACTTGCCAATTGTGTGAGCCTGGGCAATCAGTTAACTCCTGTCTTCTTCAGTTCTCTCATCTGTAAAATGAGGATAATAATAGCACCTATTTTCAAAGGTGGTTGTGAGGATAAAGTGAGATATTTATAAAGCACCTTACAAATCTTAAAGTACTATATACCTGATACCTTTTATCATTATCATCCTCACCCTATCATGGCAGTGGAGTCACTTCTCCATCACTTATACTAATACCCTGCCATATCCTATCTTGTCACGAACTTCACAAACCCTTTTCTAATAAAAAGCTTACATTACAGCCTTGCTATTTCAGAATTGAATCATTTTGGGTACATGAGCTCCCTAAATACATACCTCATGGCTTTGGGGAAAGGACTTTGTAATTACTATTCTTGCTATGCTATTCGAGTGAATGTCTACCTAGAACTAAATCTACTGGCCGATTGTTAATGAGAAACAAAGCAGTGGGTGTACTTGTGAGCTGGAATGTCAGGCATAGCCACTCTGGAAGCCAAAGGAGTTCCCAACCTGCCAAGGCCAGTTTGAGTTGGAAGGGCTAGCCCAAAGTGGGCTACATTAGTATAAGACTGATGTAGTGGAGAGGGACAGCTGGATTTATAGTCAGAATCTCAGTAGAATTCTGGTTCTACTGTTTACTACCACTGTGACCTTGATTCAGTCACTTACTCTGTCTCAGACTCCATTTTTGCATCAGTAAAACAGGAGGATTGTACTTATTTCTGAGGTGCTGTTCCAACTCTATCTATAATTTTATGATTCTGTGAAGTAATGTAGGGGAAAATTAGAAATAAACCAAATTCGTCAAGTTGAGTGTTCAAGAAGACATAAAAAGGTTGAGAAGTCATTGGGTAGATTCCATGTGTGCATAAGAAAGACCCATTCTTGAATGCCACATGGAGCATTCTGAATGAAGTGTAGCTTGTGGACAATGTGAGATTTGTGATGGCTAGGGATGAGGTATGGAGAAGACATTAGAACCTAAGTGCTGAAGTTATGGAGAAAGGTGGCAAGATGTCCTAGAAGTTGTCAGTGATAAAAGTCAGTAGATCCTCTCCTACCTCTGCTTCCCTTTCTCCTGGCTTCACCACTGTAGTTCAGCTGCCTTCTCACTCTGGGTTATCTCTCTGGACCTTTTCTCCCATTTATTAGTTACTCCTGGAACTTCCATTTTGGAAAAGGCCCCAGGGCAGCATCTTTATTTCTTTATTACAGTGCCTTCCTTCTCTTTTAGGTATTATCTCTCCCCTCCCCATCCCCTACTAAAATGTAAAGGGAAGGGGAACAAGCATTTATTAACTACCAACTTATTTTGTGCCAGGCACTATGCTAAGCACTTTATAAGAATTTTCTCATTTGATCCTCACAATAACTCTGAGAGGTATTTTTTACAGTTGAAAATTGAGGTAGATCAAGGTTAAGTAGTTTGCATAGGGTCACACAGCTAGTGAGTATCTGAGACTAAATTTGATCTCAGATATTATTAACTCCATGTCTAGCACTCTTTCCACTGTGCCATCCAGTTCCTTAAGAGCACTTTTTCTGAATAATAATCATTTTTGATCAGACTCAACTCTTTTTGAGATTCCTGAGTTTATTGGCAAGGGATTTTGGATTAAGCTGTAGCATGAGACTTGAATGAGAATATGGACCATTTTTTCTGAACTAAGGAGTACTCTTAAAGCTGTTTTGTGCTTAGGTTTGTGAATTGTGTGGCATGGGCATACTGCCCTCAGAAAGCCACATTAGTAAAAGTAGTGTGAGGAAAACTGGCAGTGGTTTCAGATTATAGGCTCACAGAGGATATTAAATGTTAGAAGAATAAATTAAAATTAAAAAATAATAAAAGGAGCTCTTCTCTAAATGTGTTAGATTCATTTCCTTTTATAAAGTAGAAAATGGACCCACCAGGTCCATTCATGCCTGCTAGAGACATCAGGGACTGGCAGCCAGTCTTCCATTGACGTCAGCAAGAGCAGATTTAAATCTCCACAGCAGAATGCTCCCCAGCCCTGATAAATGGGTCAGGTAATTGAATTAGAAAACATTCTGAGCCATCAGCTAATTATGCTGTTTAGGCAACTGTTTTGTCCAAGTCTGTTTCATCTTCCATCCATCTACTGCATGAGTGACTCTCTCACTGGGAGGGTCTGAGCCTCAGCTCTCATGAGAGGGGGCTCTATTTCAGATCTCCTTAGGCTGGGCTGCCTGTGGTCCCACATGGTTTGACCTTTATGTTGTAGGATTCTTAATTGATTTTATTATTTTTATAGTGCATTTGTTTTGTTCTTTTGGTAAATGGAGACCTATGCATATGACCTTGTGTATGTGTGCATATATAATAAACTTGCCATTCCAGCCGCCAAACCCTTATCTCCCTCCCAAAGGCAAATAACACATGTGATTCCTTCTACCACTCTCCAGATACTCAAAATTCCTGGCCTTACTTAGCATATCAAAGCTATTGGTGACAAAGAAAGAAATCCAAGATGGCTGTTGCAATGTTAGAAATGAATTCTAATCAATTTATTCTTTATCAAAAAAAGAAAACAAAACGCCTAACAAAGAATCCTATTCCAGCCCAGAGGTGGGAATAGAGCTAAGCATACTCAGCATTCTCCTCCCCACCACTTCATCTTCTGGTAAAACTTGGTGATTTCATGTGCTAAAGTTAAAAGATATAGGCTTACTCTGGGGTCACAAGTAGAATTTGCAAGAGAAAAGCAAAGTGCCATTCAGATCTGAGCTCAGAGGACAAATAGACCTATTTTGGGCTCATCCTTGAATTTCCCCCCATTTTTTTCATATAACTTTTATGTTTGGATCTTAGATGTTTCTTTTTCCTTTCCTTATTGATCACAATACTAGAGACGAACTCGAACTCGTTTTTGAGATTGGTGGAGGAGGAGTTAATAGTGAAGATGAGTTTCTTCCTTGACTGAGTCAGTCCAAATGAGAAAGACTTGATCTTCTCTCTGGTAGGGGTTACAGACATGTCTGAGTCAAATCCAAAAACTATCCTACCTGGGATAGCTTCTCAGCCAAAGTTACACACTCAGAAGGATGAAGAAGCATTTGCATAGCCACTTGTCATTTATTGCTGAGTACAAAAAGATGTCTTACTCTTGTTGCTTAAATTATTCTAGAATGGAAGTAGAATGTCCATCTTTCTTATTGTTAGTGTGGTCTGTTTAAGACATGTAGTGTCCCTTCCCTTCAAGGTTTTGGCTTTTCATCAGGGAAAGGTGGTATTGAGAGTAGTTTTTATTTTGCCCATAGAATAAAGTCTGAATTACTGAGTCCCAACATTCAAGGCCTTCCACAGTTTAGCCCTACTTTCTTTCAGTCCAGGTATTTTTTTAAATAATTTTTTTTTCATCTAGCAAGCACTAAATTTTTCTACCTTCCACCTCCTCCCCCCACCCACTGGAAAAAAAAACACCATTTCGTCATATAAACATAGTCAAGCAAAACAAATTCCTACATTGACCAATCTACGTATTTGTCCATCATGTTTTATAATAACCTATAATATGCAAGATTTTCTAAGGGTATAGGATTTTTTTCATCTAGGAGTTCCCTTTATTAGTGAAATCACAGGTCCAGGACCTATTCCTATATTTGTGTATAAGGCCCTATGCTAGGCTCTAGCAATAGAGACAAAATGAAAAACAGTCCCTGCCCAACAGGGACTTAAGTTCTATTTCTCCAACCTTGTTGCCTATAACTACTCTATGGGAACTTTCCACTCAAACTGGTATATTCATTATTGCCCAAACACTTCATATACATATCTTGCCTCATACTTTTGGTCATGCTTTCTTCCCACTTGGAATGTCCCTTTCCCCACTTCTACATTCCAGCTCACTTTCCACTTCCTCCTCTGGGAAGCTTTTCTTGACCATTTGAAGGTCTTGGTCATCATTTTTTTGAAGTCTGTAATACCCATTCAATTCTTGGTTGGCAGCTGCCACCTTGTATTTTTTTCTGTACATGTCTAGGCCTCTCAAATGGATTATTATTTGGGGCAGAGTCCATGGGATCTAGCTGGTAGTGGCCCTGCAAAAGACTATCTAGTTCAACTTTATCATTTTGCTGGTAAAAAAACCAACAAATTTCTCAAGATTAGGTGAGTTATTCATGGTCACACAAATAATAAGTGGTACCACCAAAATCTGGTTGCCAGATGCTTCAACTTATGTCTTCCATAACTCTTTGTATCCTTAGGACCTCAAAAAGTGACCTACACCTAATAAATATTTAATAAATATTTGTTCATGATCTTACATCCCATAGATGACCCAGTAGAATCTTTTGAAATTTTGAAAAATTTTGATCCTTTCAAATCTGATCTCTTCCTATTCTGGTAAGTTGATCAGGACAAGGTACTGATTATATTTTGTACTGATTCGTGTTTTGTTGAGTATGACATTTCAATGAAATGCCCGGTTTTAGTCATGTGTGCTATACTTGGGCTTTTAGGTATTTACACTGGCTTACTGCCTTTCATTCTGACCTTCCCCTAAGCCACGTTGCACAGATAGAACAGATAATTTCTTGACAAACAAAAGTACTTCCTCCTCTTGATGTTCTTGGTTTTGATCTCCCAAGCTTAAAGCCCATCTTTATAAGAGCCCGACCTTTCCTTGTCTTTCTCTCTTCAGAGCCAGTGTTCTCTGTTCAAACCTCTAAGCTGCAGATTGTTGAAGGGCAGTCCTGATTGAATATAGAGTGCTGCCAGCTCTCAAATTGGGAAGTGTGTGGGCCAAACCTGATAGCATTGTGTTTGGGTATTGCAGTAATTTGCCAGACTTGGGGTTATGATGCCAATGCAAATACCACACTAACATTTATAGTTTGGAATTTGAAGAAAGGATAGGCAGTAGAACATCCCTCATCCAGCTCATTCAGTGTAGCAGAGAAAAGATTGTTCTCTAATTTGGTTTTTCTCAGAAAGTATTGCTATAGGAAACAGTGGCTAATGTAGAAGCTAGTATAGTATTATTTCTTTTTACTTATTAATAGAAGTTATCCCCTTAGTGTTGTATAATTTTTTTCTAACTACAGGTACGCAAATGATAAGCAAAATGTCCAAGCCATAAAGAAGAGGTTTATTATGGGAGGGCCGATTCCACAACAAAGCTGGACCCCTGATCATGATCAGAGGACCCCTAGCACTATGAGAGACTTTCCTTTTTACCCCAAAGAATTAGATAACTTTTATATCGGTACAAAAATAATGCAAAATAGTCATACCCAGAAGCAATATTCATTAGTTAAGTCAGCTAGGAAGCACTCCTTATTTGGTGAAAGGAATCTTTTGACCATGACTTAAGAATCACTTGATGGAAATGGGGGAAGCAGTGATGCCTGGGCTAAGAGTGGATGGAGATGAGTGGTACCAGGTTCTGAACTAAAGGTCAGGTATCCTGATGTATAATGGATCACAATTTGCCTGATATAGCAACATTGAAGGGTGGGGCTGCCACTAAAGCCTTGCAAAAGCAGTTATTTAATTCAAAACTTTAGTACTTATACCAGAATATCTACAAAAGCCTGCTAAAATCATTACTTATGCTAACTATCTTAGAATTACAATTATTATTATCTCAACACTACTGATAATATTAAAATCTATCTTCATATAACGGGCTAGGGGGATTTTTCTCTCACATTAGCATGTTCCCATTCTTTAGAAATTCATCAGAAATTGAGATTGCAGGTTTTCTTCATGTTTCAGGAATTCAATTTAGCTTAAGTTTTATTATGTTTGAGACCATGTCTCCCTAGCTTACCCAGGCTAGAAATGCAGGAGACACTCATGGACCCATATCAGCATGGGAACCTGCTCCATTTCCAATCTGGGACGGTTAGCCACACTTAGGGACTCACATTTTGCTGGATTTACTTCAGACATCCCATAGGCTTAACACATTATAACCAGAACTCCTGTGCTCAAGCAGTCCATCAGACTCAGCCTTCCCATTTTGCCCAACCAATTTAGCTCAATTAAAGTAATTATTAAGTATCTTCTATGTGCAAGGTGAGAGGCATTGTAGTATAGTGAATAAAGGACTAACCTTGAAGTCATAAAGACCTACATTCAATTCCTAACTGGCACACTATCTGCATGACTTTGGGCAAGTCACTTAACTTCTCAGGACACTAGGGGGCCAGTGTCTGTGGGATCCACTTCTCATCTTCTGAAGCTTAAGTTCTCATCTTATGAAGGTTAAATTCTCATCTAAGGGTGTGAAATTTCTAAAATTCATCTTCTGGAGAGGTGAATACTCATCCTGGCTGATTGAGTTCCTGAGGGTGTGAATTCACTAAGTGGTTTGCGAGCTCCTCCACCTAGTTCAAGCTTCTGTTGATTCAATCAAAAGGTGAAAGGTGGACAAAGGAGATAATCCTGTCTTCACAATCTAGTGAGGTATTTAAGTTCCTGTTAACTCAAGATAGACACTAGAGTAAAGAATTCTCTTTCAAGGAGCCCAAGCTAGAGACTCAGAAGAGCCCTTTGAAATTCACCACAAAGGTGTCCTTAATTCCTGAAGAAAGAAAGAGTGAGGATTGGGACACCTGTACTTTATTTTTGCCTTGACCATATAAATGAGGTTATGTATTAATCATTATGAACCTTTGCAACTCACTGATGACTTCTGGGGGATAACCTAGTACAAAATTAGTATAGATCCATCAGTGCAGTAGTTTTGAAAGAGATGATCATCTTTGATGGAGATTTGTTTTTTGGAATGGGTAGGTAAAGTGTCTGATCTTGATGAGGTAACAACACTATCTTGTTGAATAATGAATTTCTTTGATACAGCTCTAGGAATGCATTCTTGACCATAGTACTTCCTAGTATTTTCTTTCTTAAAAGCCCTAGCTAATTGTTTCTAGGATAAAATACAGACTCCTTTGTTGGCACTTAAGCTGTCCACAAGATGGCCCCAGCCTACTCTCCCAGACTCATTCCACATTACTTCTTTTCCTGAGTTCTGTGGTCTCATCAAACTCTCCTCCCTCTAACACTCCCCCTCCATTGTCACAAGCCGTGGCCTGGGCCAATGATGGCAAACCTATGGTATGGGTGCCAAAAAGGGCATGCAGAGCCCTCTGTGGGCATGTCTGCAGTCACCACCAGTTTGTTACTAGAAGCTGTTCCCTTCCCCCTCTCCATGCATTCCTCACTCTCTCACCCCTCTGCCCAACAGCCAATTGGAGCACTTCCTCCCTCCCTGTCTGGGGTAACTGGGTGTGGGGATATGGCACTAACATGCTATGTGAGGGGGAGGCGCAGATGGCAGCCTGTTGAGTCTATGGTGAAAGTGGTTCCCATGGTGGGGTTGGAGAGGAACTAGGTATGAGGAGAGCAGAGCTGGAGGGGAGGGGAGTGCTTGGGCCACTTTCCTTCCCCTCTCCACACGAGCCTCTCATCACCCACCCCTCTGCCCAGCAGTCCAATGGGAGCACTTCCTCCTTTCCCTCTCTGGGGCAAGGGGGTGGGGAGAACCTGGCACTTTGCCTCTGAAAGGTTCATCATCACTGACCTAGGCTGTTCCTCCTTTTTCACCTCTACCACTTAGACTACCCCCTCATTTCCTTTAGAATGCAGCAGGAGTGTCAGTTCCTCCACAAGGCCTTTCCTGATCCCTCTAGTCATTGGTACCTTCCCTCCCCTACATGGCCTTTTATTTTGTATTGTCTAGACTGGCATGGTTTCCCTCCAGACAGAATGAAAACTTCTTGGAGATAAGGGCTGTCTCATTTTTATCTTTGTATTCCCAGTGCCTGACACATAGTAGGTGCTTAATAACAGTTGATTGATTTCTTTCCCATAATCATCTTGAGCCCCATGGGAACATTTTTTTTCATCATTTTTGGTATATTGTTAAATAATTCAATTAACCCCTTTTTTTTCTTTGTTTATTTTTCAGGTCTTCAAGACTATTTCGAGCATTCTATGTTCCCTTCCTGTCAGAAAAGCATACAGTGTATGTGAATTATACCATCCTCAAACCCCGGAAAGGAAAACAAGCCAGGAAGAAGACTGGAGGTTAGGAGCACATGTGTGGTCCCAAAGAACCAGCCATTGCTGCTACCTAGTGGCTACATGGGCATGTCCTCCAATCATCACTTGTAACATTCACAATAAAGATTTTCCAACTTGAATACTGGAATCCAGGTGCCTCAGGCTATTCAAAGTTAATTAATTACATACTCTTGGTTCTTGCCTGTATCTCTCTGCTCTGCCTCTAGAGTTGTGTGAACTGGAGCAGCTTGGGCTTTGGCAGTAAAGACTTCTCCTATGATACCTGTAAATGTATTTTCTTCTGTTCAGTTATTTATTGGACTGAAAAAAGAACAGAGCTAATCATCAGGACGCCTTGAAATGCTGTGGACTGGTTGCTTCTAGTCAGCTGTTCTCCTCCACTCTAGTTGAGCACCAGAGAAACCCTCAGCCACTCTCCTGCCTCTGGGGCTTCTCCACCCATTGCTGCTCAGCATCTCCTGGCACTCCTCCTTGTGCTTATTCCCAGCAGTGGAATTTGAACCATCAGACATCGACTCACACATCTTTGCTCCCCCCAGCAAAACCAAACTTCTATTAAGTACTTTGCCAGACCAGGATTTCTATCCTGGAGATGTAGCTCAGGAAGGAGGCAAACTTTTGTGCAACTATGACCTGATTGTATTCTTTTGTAATTACCCATAATTTCCATTTTCTCATTTCTTTTTGGAAGTGTGAGTTTATAGAGTTTCTATAAGTCAAAGCAGTGTACATTCCCTTGAATGCTAAGAGAATGGGGAATATTTGGGGGAAAGTGCCTACTCTTAATTCTCTGGATGACATCATAATTTAAAGAAATATATTTTGTAGAATCCATAGCAAATTCTGAAAACAGTGATTGAGAGACAGTTTCTAACAGACTCTTAGAGGAAGAAAAAATAACTGAAATGAGTAAGTGGGGGTGAGGCAAGAGGTGGAGGGGACAGGTGAGTTTTCAGTGCATCTCTAGCAGTGCCATTGGAAGCAAAATCTTTGGTGATGTAGCAAAGACACTCGGAGAAACAGAGCCAGAAAATCAGAAAGAGCCAGATGACCAGTTAGGATGGTTCCGAACTCAACTATGAAAATAATATGACCTGAAAGGGATAGGAGGGGGTTTGGATGAATGCTGGAACTTTCCGTTTTAAGGAGGTGATTTTATTTGGGCATGAGTTTGGGTGGGGCTGCCCATGACTCAGACTACTGGGACCAAGCTGTTCCTTCCAGGCTATATTCTTGGTGTGTGGGAGTATCTGTTTTGGTATTGTTTGGGCAGCTCCCTCTATAGCTATGGGCTCCCCTGTCTCTTGAGAACAAAGAGTACGTTGTTGAGTCAGATTCCTCTGCTGGGCTCCACAGGGGTCAGCATCAAGTACTGTTCCTAAACATTTCAGTTTAAGTAAGTTGCCAAAAATCTTCAGGAATAATAGTTTCTAGTATCTACAAGTGAGATAAATTAATTTTCTGACATTTTTATTGCACATTCTAGAAAAAGAATGACATCTCAGCAGGACCAAACCTTGGAGAGGAGAAGAGAGCTAGTAAGAGAAAGAATAGTTGCTTGCCTACTTCAGAGAGTATCTAAGACAGAGCAGAAGCATTCAGAAGCAATAGGTCTGGATAGAAGAACAGACAAGATTTGCAAACAACATAGAAGGAATTTAATGTGGGTTCCCTTAGGTGCTTCAGAGACTCCTGGCTTTAAATTTCTTTGCCCACCCTGGCTCCATACCAACCTGGCCAAAGGCTAAAAACATCCAGACCTTGAAGCAAGGCCTCTGCCTTCTGCCAACATTTTTGAAAGGGTTAACGCACTGATGGATGCCACTTAGGTAAATGTAGCATAGACCTTGCAGAACTTACATGTTACTGCAGACTTAGGCATTTGCTAGTAAGTAAAATAGGTCAGAGGAAGGAATTAAGTTGAAAAAACACAAACGTATCATATTGATGTTTCATCTTGACCAGGAGATAACCCTTGGTACTCAAAGGTTGAGGTTACATGGCCAAGTTCCTGCTGGAACTCTTAGCTAGGAAAGTGTCACTCTAACAACAGACTATGTGTGTCATTTGGAAACCAACCTAGTTGAGTTGGGAGTAGCTTATCATCAGAGGGTTGGTCACAAGATGATAGATTTAGGGTGGGGGAGCGTCATATTAATTTATAAAGATGGTAGAGAGGGTAGAAAGTGGGTGCAGTCTGCACTGATGAAATATAAAACACAAAAAAGCCTAATCCAAGACAATCATAAGAAACATCAGGTCTCACCCCTTTTGATACTTGCTCTTTTTGAGTCTGTTAAGAGAATCAAACCAAGAAATATTACGTGTGAGGTAACTGATGTAAGGAGATACAATTCCTGTCTTCAAAAAATATCTTTGTATAATAGGTTTGCAGGGAGAAGGAAGAACTGCTATGGGGCCAGGGTAAATAGCTTTCCTTATCCAGAGAACTTCCAGCAGAATTTTGGCTGCCTTTCCAGGGTAGCCAATCCATTTGTGGTGATGACAAAAGAATTATTCCTGTAAAATGTATATTTTTTATTTTCGTGATGGAGAGGATTGTTGGACAAAATTGGATAGAAGAAGGCTTCTGATTTTGTTTAATGTTTTTGGATTTTGGATTTAGGACTACTAGATATTAGAACTACTTCCCAGTGGATTAATTGCTCTCTGCACACAAGCCCTTTAACTGCCTAACTTTAACTTCTGACTTTGTGACTTAGAGCAGCAGCATCGCATCACACCTATTTTCAGTGTCTACATGGTAGATTTAATCTGATGTGAAAGCATTCAGATCATTTAATTAATTTTTTAAAAAGTTTTATCAAAGCTTTTTGTTTCTACCACATCATTTTTGTATATCCTTCTTCTATTCTTCCATTCCCCACCCATCACCCAGTGAAGTTTCTTTGAAACAAAAGGAAAAAATCTTCATCAAAACCAACTGAGACAGTGTAGGTAACATTTTATACCCATGACATCTCCACCTCTCCAATGAAAAGTATGAGGTTATTTCCTCATCTTTTCTTCAGGGTTAAGACTGATCATTACAATTACCCTGCACATTCACTTTACCCCTGTGGCTCCTTCTTCTCATTGAATGATTTCTCCTAGAACTTCCCTTCTGAGAAAAATGCCCAGGCCAAGCATGTCTTCCTTCCTTTCCAGGTTCTACTTCAGAAATCCATACAACTGCATGGGTATCTTTTCTCTACCTTCTCCCCTTCCTCTACTCTTTCAGCCTCCTTTTATGTGTTGTCTTCTCCCATTAGAATATGAACTCTTTGAGGGCAGGGATGGCCCTTCTTTTGGCTTGTGTTGGTATTCTCAGAACTTAGCATGGTGCCGTGGCACATAGTAAGTGCTTAATAAATTATTATTGATCTGGCCTGACGTTAACATCCAACTTTATTTTAGTATTCTTTTATTCACATTATAGTAAACTACTTTTCTGGGTCTACTTATTCTGCTCTCCATAAATTCTTACAAATCTTTCTGAGCTTCTCCAAATTCCTCATAGTTGCCATTTCTTATGGTGCAATAAGATTCCATTATATTGATACATTAAATGGTTGTGCAACCATTCCCCAGTTGATGGGCATTGACTTTTTTCAGTTTTTCATAATCATCAATTTCTGCTATGAATATTTGGGCATATATGAGACTACACAGTTCTGCCTTTGTTTTCCTTGCCCAGGAAGTGGGATCTCTGGGTCATTTTTATCAAACAATTCCAACTTGTTTTCCAGATTGGTTGGACCAATTCATAATTTTAGCAATTGTGTATTAGTGTGCCCGTCTTTCCAGAGCCCCCTCCCAACAGTGACATTTTCACTTTTCATTATCTTTGCCAAATTGCTAGGTGTAAGGTAAAACTTCAAAGGTTTTTTAATTTTCATTTTCTTAGCGATTTGAAATATGGTTGTTGGATTTCCATTTTTGAAAGCTGTTCATGTCCTCTGACCATTAAAGATAGATCTTTTTAACCTTTTTGAATATTCATGACTAATGAATATTCCTACCATAATCATCCTTTACTTAGACATCATTGAAGACCACCCTTAGAAGCAAACATTTTCATTTTAAACCAAGGTGGAATCTCCTGAGTTTAGCCAAGTCATTTTTCCTATACACAGAGACTTGGAGAAGGGAGAAGTTTTTTAGTTCTCCAGAATCTTCAGAACCATAGACTCTTAGCTTTTGAAAATATGTTAGAGATAATATATCCCAAGACTCTCAATTAATAGTAGAGGAAATTAAAACCAAATGAGAGTCTGACTTGCCAAAGTCTCACACCTCAGTAGAGATCAGATTAGAGTCCAAAGCTCTAGACATTCAGACGAGGCCTCTTGTCATTCTATTATACTGCTCCTAGAGATGAAAAGGAGGTGAAAACTAGCACAATTCTGGGAATGGGAGGGATAGTCATTGGTAAGAAACCTCCTGAGGGGTGCTCAGCTGTGCATTTAATGCAAGTACATTGAAGGTGAGGATTTGTATGGGGCCTCAAGTATTCAGGTTACTATTAGGCTACTCCAGTTCTTATGTCATATTTCTCATAACCACAGTTTGTTTTTTTCCCAGCACAGGAGAGAGAGTTTAATCTGACAGTCCCTCCATTGACACATTAAAAATCATGTATCACTGTATTTATATGCTCTTCCACTAAATGTCTTGAGTAAATGGATTTAATGTTATTTGGTTGATCCAAATAGACATGTGTCTAGCTTTAATCTTTTGAAATAGACAGACATCTTCTGTACAGTATCATTGGATTTTAGAGGCCTCTGGTATGTCACTGAATCTAAACAAGCTCTGGCTTTAATCTTCCCAGTGTTTTAAAGTGTGTGATTCATATTGCAAATGAAATCAGGAAGTAAGAGGCTCAGCATTGAAGCAAGGACACTCTTGTCCAGTGCTGCTCTCTCCCTGGTCCTGGTCGCTTTGTTGTTTCATGTTTCACTGTTTACATTATATTCTTATTGTATTCACCGTGAACCAAAAGTCAAATAAATCCTTTGGTTTGATTTTTTTTTTAAGAGGTGATTGCTTTCTGTTTGCTCTTGGCCTTTCATTCCTTTTTGGCAACTGGCAGCTAAAGAAGACCGTTTATTATAACATCAAATTGCCTCCCCAAAATCCAAGTGGTCAAGAATGACCTGAAAGGTTCAAGGAGAAGCCCTTCGGAACTTCCAACAAGGGCTGGTTTTGTTTTAGCTAGAGAGAAATTAAGTGCAGTGGTAGTTTTAACTGCTACATTCATTTAATACCTAAAATCACTGTCCCTTTTCTAATTTTGGATATGAAAGTTCAGCTGCATAGACATATAAGCATAGTTATTTAAGATTATTATGTGGCTTTCCCTACTTGGGGGTACTTTAAGTCTAGTAGGGCTATTTTTTAGCAAATGAGGTTGATAACCACCTGTATGCTTGGGCAATTAGGTGGATAATATAGATAGAATACTAGATCTGGAGTCCAGCAATCTTGATTCAAATGTGGCCCAAGACACTAGCTTTGTGACCCTGGGCAGGTCACTTAATCCTGTTTGCCTCAGTTTCCTCATCTGTAAAATCAGCTAGAAATGGAAATAGCAAACCACTCCAGGATCTTTGAAAAGAAAACCCCAAGTAGCATCATGAAGAGTTGGGCATGATGAATCTATCCAGCTTCTATTTATGTCCTGTTTCCTCATCTAAGGTTATATAGCCTTTGAAGGCAGGGATCATACCTTAGAACTCCTTTTATCTCCCAAACCTTGCACAGTTCCCCACATGGGGCAATTACTCAAGTGTTTGCTGGTGTAGTTGCTGAGGAAAAATATTAAAGGAAACTTGAGACTCTCTACCTGGCGAAGGTCTGCTGCTATTTGGTTGTTTCAGTCATGTCTGACTTCATGACTCTTTTGGGGGTTTTTTTTGGCAATGATACTAGAACAGTTTGCCATTTCTTTCTCTAGCTTATTTTACAGATGAGGAAACTGAGGCAAACTGGGTTAATGGACTTGCTCTGGGTCACACAGTGTCTGAGGCCAAATTTGAACTCAGGAAGTTGAGCCTTCCTGACTCCAGATCTAGTATTCCATCCACTGTATACTACCCACTGCCCCAGCTAGGTTTGTTACCCACCCCAAATGGGGTTGGCCATACATCCAGTAAAAGTCAGTAATAACTTAGGAAGTGTTCCATATTTGTGGTCATTCTCTTCTCCTGCACAGACTTTCACAAAGGATGAAGCCACATGGAGCTGACAAAGGGAGTTGTGTCTTATTTCTCTTTTCTTGCTGATATTCTTGGAGTATGATATTCTTTCCAAGAAAGCTTCCAAAGGCAACTAAGAGACCCAGTGATTAGAGTGTTAGAGCTGAAATCAGGAAGACTTGAGTCCAAATCTGGCCTCAGATACAGTACTTAGTTGTGGTATGGCCTTGGGCAAGTCACTTAACCTCTTCCTCAGTTTCCTTAACTACAAAATGGAGATAATCATGGCACCCATTGCAAAGATTAAATGAGATAACATATATTCAATGCTCAATGTAGTGGCTGACCCATGGTAAGTACTTAATAAATAAAATAAATAATAAACAAATGCTTCTTTCCCATCCTTTATATCAGTGATTCCCAAAGTGGGCGCCACTGCCCCCTGGTGGGTGCTGCAGCGATCCAGGATGGCCACACTTTTTTTATATTACATTTTATTCTGAGTTCAATAAATAGTTTCATAATTTCCGGGGGGCGCTAAGTAATATTTTTTCTGGAAAGGGGGCGGTAGGCCAAAAAAGTTTGGGAACCACTGCTTTATATCCTTTTCCCTACTTACAGTGTATGGGCCAGTTATTTGG
This sequence comes from Gracilinanus agilis, assembly GCF_016433145.1. Classification (NCBI taxonomy): domain Eukaryota; kingdom Metazoa; phylum Chordata; class Mammalia; order Didelphimorphia; family Didelphidae; genus Gracilinanus; species Gracilinanus agilis. The sequence goes on along the minus strand of NC_058132.1, from coordinate 193,418,612 downwards.
AGCTACTTAGTTAGATATTATTAGCTTTTATCCCCTGTGAGAAAAGGAGATCTAGTTACAAAATGTCTCTTTAATAATATGTGTTATGTTTACAGTAAGCAGCAAGTGATGTTTTTAATGGAAAAAAGTTAGGGTTATCTTCAACCATCAATAACTTGTAGGTCAAAAGACAGCCAGGTGGCTCAGTAGATTGAGAGCCAGACCTAGAGATGGGAGATCTTGGGTTCCAATCAGTCCTCAAACACTTCCTAGTTGTGTGACCCTGGGCAGGTCATTTAACCCCAGTGCCTGGCCCCTTTTGCTCTTCTGCCTTGGAATCGATACTTAGTAATGATTCCAAGACAGAAGATAAGGGTTTTAAAAAAATAATTTGTAGGCCAGTGCTTTGGAGATCACTACAGACTTGACATTTAACCAAGTTATAAATCGATAATGAGAAAATTATATCTAAACAAATGCAATAAGTCAGTAAGGAAATGGAGCCACTGAGAATTTGAGAGCAGGGACGTAGGTTATGAAACATTGATGATGCAACCAGACTGGAAATTTCTATTATAACCTCTTAAAACAAATATACTCTGTTTAAATTGAGAATTAAAGGACTTATGATTATGTTTGCATGAAAGTAGGAGAGCGTTTCCCCCAAATTTCAAAGTACATTTCCTAGATATCTTTGTCAAAAGCTTCAGGGTAGATTTTTCCTTCCTATGAGTTCATTTTCTATTACTTGGTGCCTAAGAGGCTAGTAAAACTCCTCCAGGGTTGAGTTCTCAGGTTTAGGCTAGATAAGAGGCTAGATTAGATTACTTCTCAGCTAGAGAAGTCTGTGATTTAAGACTATCTCCTCTTGAAAATTCCATCTTTCCCAGACTCCTGTCTAGATTCAGGAGGTGCCTGCTCTACCAGATTTGCTTTGCTTTTCATCAGCCTCCAGACTTCACAGTTTACTGCCGGAGTCTCTTCCCTATCATTTACCAGTTTAATTATGTAGTCCCAACCAGTAGGATGAGGACATGCTGGAAATTGATGGGTTTAGTGGCTGCCTTGACAAGGGCTCTAAATGCTGAAGACGATAACCTGAAAGCGGAGCAGATGGATACATATGGCCTGGAAAACCTGCTAAGCTTTAGGCAAAATGACATAGATGGAAGTCTTTTCCCCGCCTACTCAGTACCCTCAAGCCACCCATTTGCTATCCCGGTTAGGAGCAAATGTTTGGTCTCATGCCATGGAGACACAATGGAACAAGGAGGTTAGCGTGCCACCTTCATTACAGAAGGCTGTTTGGAACAAACTATGAGCTCACCAATGCCCACAGTTTCACTTTGGAATATATTTGGATGAAGGAATGAAGCATTTATTAAGCGCTAACTATGTGCAAAGCACTTGTGCTAAGCACCAGAGATACAGACAGAAAAATAAGGCATCTCTGCTCTGAAGGAGCTCACACTGGCCCCAAAGCAGAAGGGTGGTAAGAACTAAGCAATGGGGGTTAAGTGACTTGCCCAGGGCCACACAGCTAGGAAGTGTCTGAGGCCAGATTTGAACCTAGGACCTCCCATCTCTAGGTCTGGCTCTCAATCCACTGAGCCACCCAGCTGCCCCCAAGGAGCTCACATTCTAATGGGGGAAACAACCCAAGTGGAAGATTTTTGCTGCAAGCAAAAGCAAGAAGATCCTTAGAGTGCAATGGTAATGCAGATGATAATGCCTCTTTAATGCCATTTCCACGGACAAAATAATGTTTCTGATATAAAACCCCTTTTTTTTGGTGCTAAGAATTTTCTTTTCTGGGTCTCAAGTAGCTGTAGCTATAGCACTTGCAGGAGGAGCAATGTTAGGCTGCTTCTCTGCTGGTGCAGCTTTCTAGAACGGTGATGGCAAACCTACGACACACGTGTCAGCACTGACACACGTAGCCATTTTTGATGACATGAGGCCACATACAGAGAAGTATGGGGCCGCGTGCCGAGGATGAAACATTTGCTGTAGTATAGTGTAGACACTCTGTGCACTATAGATGACGATTCTTCCTAGATTAATTTACCTATTTTGGTTTATAAAATACCAATTATATATTACAATTATACATTTTTGTTATTTAAACTAAATATCACGAAATTATGGTTTTTTTCTCGAGGTGACACACTACCTGAGTTATGCTTGTTTTTTTGGTGAATTTTGATACACCAAGCTCAAAAGGTTGCCCATCACTGCTCTAGAATGATGGCGGAAGGCACTGGGCTCTTCCCAGAGCTCTCAGGTCTAGGTCCTGGGTGGCTTCCATAAGGATCTGAAAGAAGATGATGGTCAGAGTGGTGATGGTGGTGATCTGACCTGCCTGGCACATGCTACCTCCTCCCTCAGGGTGGCCCTGTTGCTTCAGCTAGACAGGCCTGCCTGCCTTCATGTGGGGCAGGTGGAGGGATGGCTGGTCCCCTCCCCATGGGAACTGCTTCCCTGGGGGATGGCTGGGAGGGCTGGGCTAGAAGCAGGACCAGGGATCTGGGTGGTGTTTCCCTTCCCAAGGCTCCTGTGCCTCTCTGACTGTTGCTGGTAGTTGGGCTGCAGTTGTCATTAGAGGAGACAAAACGGGCCTCCTTTCCACAGTGATTCTTCCCCTTAGTGATGGCTGTGAGGTCTGGACTGGAAGAAGATCTGGTGGTTTGGGGGCCACTGCTATCTCAAGGCTCTTGGGCTTAGGGTCCTGGATGGTCTCCCTTACCATCTGAAGGAAGATAATAGTTGTTTGCCTGGCACGTGATTCCTCCTGTCTCTCCCTTAAGAATACTTTGCCATTTCCTTTTGCCCTTACATAATCTGTGCTGAGTCTCTGACTTTGGCACTGCTTCTGTGGTCTTTGTTCCACCTCTTGCCTCATCCTTTGGATTTAGTTGTCTGGTGAATTCTGGTTTGAATTGACATAATCTCTAGCTTCACCCTCTAATCACGATTTGGACCACAGAGTACTCTTTTTCTGTTGATTGCCCTTAATCACTGACATTCATTATCCTACTCCTCCCTTTGATGAAGTGAGAGTGAGTGTGGCAAACTGGATAAAGCGCTGGGCTTGGAGTTAGGAAACCCAGGTTCAAATCCCCTTTCAGACCCTTAGGAATGCTATAATCATGGGCTAGGAGTCCAGTTTCTTTGGCAAAAAAGGAGATAATATTTCCATTCCGGTCTCACAGGGTTGTATGAGGGAATCATTTGCACACCTTTAAAGCTTTAAGTGTGTTATTATTATTTTCCTATGTCTTCCCCCAAGCCCCAAATCTTTCCATGATCTGCAGTTCAGACAATGGTCAGGCTGATTGCTACCCAGCCAGCTCACCAACTGAGGGTCTCAGAGACTACAGCAGTGCAGCAGAAGTTAAATCTGATTTCCAAATTGCTGACCACATTTTGGGAAGCATTTTCCAGTTTGTAGTAAGTGAGTAAATGGCTCCATAAGTGGGTGGAGTCCTCTTCCCTCCCACTTGGCAGAAATCTCCAGATTCTTTCACTGGGTGGACAGAAAATCATGGGATTTCTGGTTCCTTTTTGTCACGTCTTCCTTGGCAGAACAGGGTTCCTGCAGAGCTAACTCCTATGCTGTGGCAAAGACCTCAAATTGGCATAATAGATAGAGCCCTGGACTTGGAGTCAGGAAGACCTGAGTCTACATGCAGACCCAGACACTCACTAGCTAGCTGTCTGATACTGAGCAAATCATTCAACCTGTCTGCCTCAGTTTCCTCATCTGTAAAATGGGCATAATAATAGCACCCACCTCATAAGGTCGATGTGAGAATCCACTGAACTAACATATGTAAAGCACTTTGCAAACTTTAAATTGCTACATAAATGCAACTTATTATTTTTAATAATCATAAAATGAATGGTTTCCTATAGGATGGTGTTTTTTTTTTTTCCAAAAAAACTCTTCCCTTCTGTAGTATCAATTCTAAGGCAGAAGAGCGGAAAAAGAAGAGTGTGAGGCAATTGGGGCTAAGTGACTTGCCTACAGTCACACAGCTGGGAAGTGTCTGAGACCAGATTTGAACCCAGGACCTCCAAATTCCAGGTATTATGCTCTATCCACTGTGCTACCCAGCTGCCCCCAGGACAGGGGTTCTTAACCTGGGGACTGTGAATTTTAAAATATAAGGATGTGTGTGTGTGTGTGAGAGAGAAACTATTTCAGTGTGAGTGGGTTGCTGAGTTGTACTATGTACTTTATTAAAAGTGTAATATTCTGAAAAGGGATCCTTGGGTTCCCCCACAATCCCAAAGAGTTCTAAGATACAAAAATGGCTAAGAACCTTTGCTCTAGGAGCTCAAGCTAACTTTTGGTACCTTGACAAACTCTTCTGTAGTTCATAAACTTTCCTAAGATTCTGCTGTGATCAGACCTACTGGGTACCTGCCAGTGCTAGATCCCGAAGCTCAGAAGGAGGAAGGCTGGTTTCTAATGGACCTCCATACTTTTGCTTGTCCCTGGATATCGTCCCCTTGGGAGGTGAGACTCGGCAGACTCTGTCCAGTTGCAGGCCACGTGGGCCTGTCTGAAACATTACATGGGGCCATCCAACCAGTGCGTGAGAGTTATGTGTATATACTTATACATAGATGATGTGTCCTGAAAATTCTGGTGTAATTTTAAGCCAAACTTCAAGGTTCACAGATCCTAGGACTAGGTTAACGAAGCTTAGATTGATCTTAAGCTAAACAGATCAGGAAGTATGATTTTTTTTCTTAGCTTAGCTTCCATCTTAGAATCAATACTGCATATTGGTTCCAAGGCAGAAGAGTGGTAAGGGCTAGGCAGTGGGGGTTATGTGACTTGCCCAGGGTCACACATCTAGGAAGTGTCTGAGGCCAGATCTGAAACCAGGACCTCCCATCTCTGGGCCTGACTCTCAATCCAGTGAGCCCCCGAGCTGCTCCCTGGACCAAACTTTCATTCTAGTGAGTCACCCAGCCGCCCCCTGGGACCTATGATTTTCTAAGTGGGAGGAACTCATGATGAGGCACTCCCTCTACCAGTGCAGATCAGCCACTGTACTGGCAGCTTAGTCTTAGAAAGTTGCTTAGGGGAACTAACAGTTTAAGTGACTTGCTGGAGTTCACACAACCAGGATGTGTCTGAACTGAACCCAGGTTTTAGGAACTCAGAGGCTGGCAGGCTACACACTCAACTTTGCTGGTCTCAGTGGCATTTGCTAATTCAATCCCACCAATATTTATTGACAGCAACCTGTGTGCTATACTAGGTGCTACGGGTACTAAGACAAAAATAAAATAATTCCTGCCCTCTAGGAGATTACAGATGACCAAGGTGGTACAATATATACATGAAGAGGTAAAAGCAAGATAATTTGAGGAGGAAAAGAAAGCACTAACAACTGGGGAAGGGGCAGAATAGAGGTGGGGAATCAGGAAAGGCTTTGTATAATACCTGAACTGGAGACTGCCTTCTGACAAGGACAGACCACAATGCCATTACACTGAAGATTGAAAACTGGTTTCAGGAAACAGATGGTGAGACAGGTTGGTTGGCACACAAAGGAGAATAATCTAAAATGCAAAAATCATATAAATTTAAGTTAAAAAGTAGGTTGTGAAGGGCCTTGAATGCCAGGCTAAGGGGTCTGACTTTTCTCCCAGAAGCAAAAGCAAGCCACTTAAGATTTTTGTGCAGGGGAATAAAAGAAGGTTATAATAGTAGCCTGATATATAGTGGCTCTGAAACACAGGGACTAAGGTCAAAGTAGGTGGAAGTAAGTGGGAGTGGTAGCCACGGTACTGGGAAATACTGGTTGACTGAGATCCTACCCTAAAAAGTCTGGTGATGAAGAAGGAAACACTAGGGAATGGGGTGAGGCATTGGGGTTAGTAAGTACCTGAGGACAGGGTCGTTGGGGGAGCAAGGAGGCTTGAGACATCCAGGGAAATAGGTCTAAGGAGAGGACTTGGGAGTTAGTCTGTAATGTGCAGCCCCCAGAGTTGGCAGAGGACTTCCAACAAGGCTATTCTGCCAAGCAAAGCTTTGAATTTCAAGGGAAATGATCCCTGAGGAAGAACTAGCATTTTGCACACATATTACTATTCCCCTTTGAATAGTTTGCCCCAAATACTCTGCTGACTTCTAAGTTGGATTCCGTCCTCCCATGAACTCTGAGTTGATGGGCAACAGCCTTTGGTCCCTTTGATCATGCCTCACATCATGGCCTTTCCCTAGGAGGGTTCTTCCCTGGGGTCCTGAGTGGTCACCCTGAATCACAGTTGGCCCCATTCTCCTTCAGGGGCCAGGATGTGGCATATGCTCCAGTCCTCTCTCTCGTACTTCCCATCCATAAAAACAGGTATACTGGGTCCAGGGCTTTAAGGCCCCGACTAGGGACCTAAGGAACAAATCTGGTTGGAGTCTAATAATTTGTTGAAATAACTTACCCATGGCCTCTCACTCTAACCTATTTATATTTATACAAGGATCTTCTCAGGGAAAAATGCTCCAACCCAAGGGTTCTTAGCCATTTTTGTGTTCTGGACCTTTGGATAGTCTGATGAATCCTATAGGTATCTTCATAGAATAATGTTTTAAAGTACATAAAATAATATATGCTCAGAAAAGAAGGCAATTCTATGGGAACACAGTTATTAAAATAATAAAAGTTCCAAATTCAAGGTCCTTGCCTCCTGAAATCCATAGACCCCAGTTCAAGGGTCCTATTCTGACCTAGAGGAATGAGGATAATGAGAGGAATTTTAGGGAGCCTGGTAGCTAAGGCTCTAATGGGATTAATTTAAGGGTTGGGCTCCACTACATGGGAAGAAAGTTCCAGACTCAGCCCACCTAGAGCTTATAAGGCCAGCTGAAAGAAGGTGAACAGTGAGGCGATTGGAGATCCCACAGAGAGCAGACACTGTAACCAGCTCATTTTATATAATCTCAATACTTCATTCTAAAGAAGGTGAAATCAAGATGGCAGAGTAAGAGTCAGCATTTTTGCCCAGCTCACCCAACATGCCTCCTCCGTAACAACTTTAAAAAATGTGCCACACCAAGCATTGATTGAGAAAGCCAAGAAAAAAGTCACAGAGAGACATTTTTCCAGCCCAGGGAAATTTAGAAAAAGAGGTCTGTGGCCACTGGGGTGGGGGCAGATGTACTAGGGGGCAGTAAGAAGTTGTGACTGACCATGAGGACTAGAAGCATTGGGGTTGAAAGAGATCCCATGGATTAACATGGAAAAATGTTTACATGATTGCATGTATAAAATCTACATGAGATTGTTTACCATCTCAAAGTGGGGGGGAGGGTTCAGGGGAGATAGGGAGGGAGAGAATTCAAGACTCTATTTTCTTTGAAAAATGTTGGAAATTGTTTTTATATGTAAATTGAGCGGGGGAATAAAATAAAATTTAATATTAAAAAAAAAAAGAAAGAGATCCCATGGGACCCCTGAATCAGCCCTGGGAACAGGCACAGGGCTAGCCCGCAGTTCTGCCTCTATACAAAGACCTTTGTGCACAGGCTTAGACTGTCTACTATACTGTCCTGCTGCACTTTTATGGTGGACATATACTGGCTGCACTTTGGAGATGTCGCCATTACATACATACAAACCCAAGGGGCAAAAGGGTAATTCCTTTACAGGAGAAATGAACTGAGAAATGTCCACTGGAGCAATAAGAGTCAGGCATGACTCAGAGGCTGGCTCTGCCTTTTTCCTCTTTTCTTAATCCACTAGCAACTTCCTAAAACCAATAACTAGTTTGTTTTAGACCTCTCCCAGTGATCATTGCTTCTACATAAAGCTGTCTTGTAATTATAGGATCATAGATTTGAAGCTGGAAAGGTCCTCAGAAGTCATCCAGTCCGATCCCCTCATTTCAGAGATGAGGAAATGGAGACTCAGAAAGATTAAATTATTTGTCGCTTAGGTAGCTGAGGTAGGATGGGTTATTACCTTTGTATTCAAGGATCTTGAAAAGTAAAAATAATAAACTTCAGGTATGGAAGAAAAGAAGCTGGGTTGGGAGAACTCTAAGCTACTCTGAAGCCTCGTGTCAGCTTTTCGAAGGCTGGGCTGATGAAGCACACCCTATAGCAGCAGGTTTTACAGTGTTTAAAGTATGGCTCCAATAACAGACAGTCTGCTTTCTGAGGCCTAGTCTAGCTCCTGTAAAATCAGACCACCTACTTCTTAGAGCAAAAAGGGCCAACATTAATAATAAAGAAAGTAAAGATGAGAAATGAAGAATGAAATGGCTTCAGAAAAGCCTGGGAGGACATAAGAATTTATGTAAAGTGAGTAGAAGCAGGAAGATATATACAATAAAAGTACGAGTGTAGAGAGACACGACTTTGAAAACCTTAGGAATTCTGATCAAAGCAATAACTAATTTTGATTCTAAAGGACTCATATGATGAAATAGACTATTTGTCTCCTGACAGTGCTATGGACTCAGAGGATTGATTTAGACAAATCTAGGGCGAGAGAAAGAGAGAGATTTTTGTTAACTTAAAACAAAAGTTAAAAAGAATCATATCACTGACTTTTTAGGGAATAAACTCAAAATTAATTTTTAAAAGGGTAAGGTAGTTTTTAAAAAGAGTAATTAAAAATGGGAAATAAGTATTTACACAGCTCTTACTTTTATGCCAGGTATTGTGCTAAGCACTTTTTACAAATATCTTGTTTGAGCTTCACAACAATTCTGGGAGGTAGGTGTTATTAATATCCCCATTTTATAGGTGAGGAAACTGAGGTGAACAGAGGTTAAGCGACTTGCCCAGGGTCACACAGTTAGCATGTCTGAGACCAGATCTGAACTGAGGTCTTTCTGACTCCAGGCCCAGCCCTGTACCTAGAAGCCTAATACAGAGCAAGAAAAAATGAAAATGAAAAATAAAGCATATGATTAAAACAACACTAACTTGACCTATTTAAATGAGTTATTGATGTCTCCAAAATGAAAAGTAGATAGAGGAAAGGATATCATTGATTATAACACTTTGAGGAGAAGTTAACTGATGTAAATAAACTTGCATAAGGAGGAGACCAAAGAACTTAACAATCAGCCAAAAACATTTGTCCTATTTGCCACTCTGAAAAATGTGGCAGCCAAGGACAGTAGTGCTTTCGAATGTAAATACTAAGAATAGAAATACTTGTAAAATCTCATGGAGCAAGAGAGTAGAAGACTATGAGTAGTACTTTTTTTAACCTGATATTTCATCACTATAAAGGAGCATCCAGGGAGGCATTTCCTTTACACGTTCAACTTATAGTCTTAGAGAGTTGCCTGGGGCACTGAGATATTATAGGAGTTGGCAAGTTAACTGAGCTTTAAAGGGAGCTAACAATTTTTAAGAGATGGAGGTGAAAAGGTGGTACATTCCAGGCATAGGGGACTGCCTTTATTTTCAAAGGCTGAGCAATGAAATGTTATATACTAGGGATAGCCAGTTTAGAACTAGAATGTAGAATATGTCCAGAGGAGTAATAAGTCTGGAAAATTAGGTTGGATTCTAAGTGTGAAGGACTTTAAATTTCAAACAGCACGAAAAGCTTGCATTTGATCTTTGAGGCAATGAAACGCCACGGAGGGAAAGGAACAAATACATATTAACTACTTATTAAGTGCCAGACACTTGTACTAAGTACTTTACAAATGTTATTTCATTTAATATTCACAAATGCCCTGGAAGTTAGAAACGATTATCATCTTCATTTTATCATTAAGGAAACTGAGGCACACGTCAGTGAAGTGACTTGCCCAAATGACAGAGCTGGTAAGTGCCAGAGGTCACATTTAAACTCAGATCTTCCTGACTCCTGGCCCAGAGCTCTGTGTATCCTTTTCCATCTAGATGCCAGCTGAGTCACTGACTTTCTTGAACAGGGGAGAGACATGGTCAAGATTGTGCTTTAGGAAGATTCCTCTGACAGCTATGAGGAGGATGGATTAGAGAGGGGAGAAGCTCAGTTAGGAGGCAGCTGCAATAGTCAGTGGGAGGTGATGGAGGATCTGAATTAAGGGGCTGTGAGTACAGAGAAAAGGGGACTGCCAGGAGTAATATTGTGGAAGCAGAATTTACAGAATTTGGGAACTGAATGGATATTGAGGACAAGAGACAGTAAAGAGTAGAAAATAAGCCCTCCCCAAGAACCTTCCAATATAACAGATGGTATTTCTTTTAGAAAAAAAGACAACACAACTGATACATAAGTCCAAAACCATGTGCAACGGGTGACATTTATGGACCTTCCACCTCCACAAAAAGGTAGGCTGGGAGTGTCTTCTCTTCATTCAAGTCCCATTTGAGCATTATAATTTTGTTAAATTTACTTTTGATTTTTTGGCATGTCATTCTTCCCATTTGCATTATTAAAGTCACTGGTTATATTGTTTTCTTGATTCTGCTTACTTCATTCTGTATCAGTTTACATAGATTTTTCCATGATTCTCTGTATTACACACATCATTTCTTATAGCACAATATGTTTTTCAATGGTTTATATAAAGATTTACTTCCCCATTTAAGCACTTCCATTCTTATCCTAGTGTCCCAATACATGGCCAATTTCTGTGAAACTTCCATTTGATACAGAGAAATAATTACTCTTTTTCTATTCCATTTAGAAGATGCCATGAGTCTTTTAACTCTGGTCTCTCCAGAAATTTGTTCATTTCCATATTTTCTTTATTTTTCTTTATTTTTTTTTTTTAACCCTTAACTTCTGTGTATTGACTTAGGACCTCCTGTCTCTAGGCCTGGCTCTCAATCCACTGAGCTGCCCCTCCATATTTTCTTTTTTATTTGTCTTTATTAATCCCAAACTGATAAAGACATGTTGAAATCTCTTGTCACAATTGCCTTAGCATCTGTCTTCCTGAAGCTTAGTTGTTTCCTTTATGAATTTGGGTGCTAGGATATTTGGAGAATATTTTTACTGCTTTTTGTCTATGGTTACTTTCTACATGATATAGTGTTCTTGTTTATCCCTTCTTATTATTTGAATGTTTGTTTTTGCTTTGTCTGATAGCATGATGACAATTCTTGATTTTTTAGATTCACCTGAGGCAAAGTCAATTTTTTCTGTCCCCTCAGTTTTATTTTATGTCTTTGTTTTTAAATGTATTTTTTTAGCTGCAGATTGTAAAGCTTTTTTCTTATCCAATTTGTCACTCTTTTTCACTTAATTGGATTTTTAAAAAAATAAACCCTTACCTTCCTTCTTGGAGTCAATTGACTCCAAGGCAAAAGAGTGGTGACAGCTAAGCAATGGGGGTTAAGTGACTTGCCCAGGGTCACAAAGCTGGGAAGTGTCTGAGGTCAGATTTGAACCTAGGACCTCCCATCTCTGGGCCTGGTTCTCAATCCACTGAGCTACCCAGCTGCCCTTTAATTGGATTTTTTAATTCATTTACATTTAAAGGGCTAGATTCATATTTTCCACCATCAGTTTCTAAAACTATTTTTCTCTCCAATTGTGGTTTTCCCCTCCTTCTGTTCTAAATACAGTATTATCATAGTTACTTCAGTTTAAAAAAAACAACACATTTTTTTTTAAGATGGACCTAGACCTATTCCTACTGGCTTTCTTCTCCATACTTCTCTTCCTCTTTTCTCATTTGTTACCTCTTTCCCTTTAGGATTTTGTTTATTAGTCCTTTTCTCTTGCTTTTTATGGGTTATATATTTTTTACCCTTCTATTTTCTCTCATTCCCCTTAGCTAGTGCTATTCATTACTTTTTGGATTTTTCATTTTTTGTGTGATTTTCCAAAAAGCATTTCTCTCACTCCTTTTATTATTCATCTTCTTTCTGTTTACTCCAGAGTCTTATTCATGATCAATAATCATCTGGTTTCTCTCTCTTTTTTTTTTTTTTTTAATTTTTTTTTTTTAATTTTTAACCCTTAACTTCTGTGTATTGACTTATAGGTTGAAGAGTGGTAAGGGTAGGCAATGGGGGTCAAGTGACTTGCCCAGGGTCACACAGCTGGGAAGTGTCTGAGGCCGGATTTGAACCTAGGACCTCCCGTCTCTAGGCCTGGCTCTCAACCCACTGAGCTACCCAGCTGCCCCCTCTCTCTTTTTTTTTTTTGTACTCTTTTTATAGTCAAAATTTTCAGGGTATCTATTTTGGACTCTGCCCTTTAGGTGCCATTGCCTTACAATGTAGGACTTACTCCATGAATTCCCTTTTTCCATTGTATCTCACTCTCAGAACAATGCCAATTATTAAAGCTGTTGAAGAGGACATGGTAGGGACTTTCCTGTCCCTCATTTTACTGATCTGTACCCTCTTTTGTTAATTCCCTCCTCCAACCCCCACTGTCCATGTTCTCCCATATCCTCCAGTTGTTCCCAGGAGTTCCACCTCTCTGCCTCCAAGAATATGTTGACTTTTCTGGCCTCAAATTCCCCCAAGACTCATCTTCTAGTGTAAGGTCCTCATCTCCCTTCACCCATAGGAGCATTCATCAGTGGAATGCCTTCCCACCTCCAGAATAAAGCCTCTTCCCTTCACCCCACCTTTTCAATCTTTCTGCCTTCCTTTTACCCACTCCTCTATAAGCTGAACCACAGAAGTTACCTTCCCATCATTGCTAGTCCTTGATTGGACCCTGGCACATCATTTAATCCTTTCTATCCCCCTTTTCCACTCTTCTTTTATTTATGTATCCTTCCATGTTGTACTGAAGTCCCATTCTGAATTGTCAATATATATTCTTCTATGTACATTTCCTCTGATTTGCTTTGCTATGATTTTGGTAAATGGATTTCTTGGCTATTTGCTATGTGATGATTTCATTGTGGACCTGGCATTTGTTGGGAAAGGAGTCAAACTTTAGATATAAAGCTTGAGGTCCTCCTTCCTCCCTAATATTGATGCAGTGATCAGAAGTCAAATTGAACCTGTCCATGTCTCCTAGACTAACAATATTTGAGGGAGCAGATAAATATGATTCTAATCTGGTTCTCTCTCTCTCTGAGGACAGTGTAAGGGTTAAAGATTTAAGCTTGTACTAAATATATAAAAATGTGGTCGCCAAAAATATATTACTCAAGTCAGGATGACTTTTTATAGTAGTTTATTTACAAAAGGAGAAAGAGTGAAAGCAAGAAAATCAGAGAGAGTAGATAATCACTCTGGTCTGGTCTGAACCAGGCAGGGCTTCAGAGGCCCCAGTTTAAATTAAACAAGGGTTTTAGCTATGAGGCCTACTCCAAGATGAGGGGGCTCTCCAGAGGCTAGTACCTCCAGAAAAGCCAGGAAATGGAATCAGTCTTTTTCACTCACCCATGTGGTAGTTCTAAGGGAAAATCCAAGAGCAGTCTGAGGTCCCAGCTGGAGCTACTCCAGGGCCAAGTTCAAAGGCAAAAAAGCTGGTCACAGGAAGTTTCTCCCACTTTTAAAGACCATTCCTTTTGTCACTTCCTGTGCCTTTTTTCCACTTTTCATGGACCAATTGCAGCTTTAAGCTTTGCTTAGGACTGCCCAAGGGGCAGTCAGTGGGTTTCTGATTTGTCACTATAGCATGCATGGGTCACAGACCTCCCCATACTTACAGATAAGCGGGATATATAAGCTTCTGGTGATTAAATCTAAAGGTGGGTGAGGGGAGAGTTAATCCCATCTTCACAACAGCACAGTGGTAGTCTCTGTCTCCGGCTTCCTGCTACTCCTCCTGTCAAGAATTTGTCATAGAGAAGGATAGAGAGACAGAGATGTCTCTTCTGTCTCCATTCAAGCCACACAATGACCCCCCTGTGCTATAGGTAGGAGAAGGCCATTGCCACACACAGAGCCCAGGACACATCTTCATTTTGCAGATAAGGCAACAAGCAGAGAAAGATGGTATTTATTTGTCCACAGACACAAAGGTGGTTAACAGCAGAGCATGAATTTGAATCCAGGTTTTCTGTCTCTTTCTATTACATCATGAGCCTCTGAAACTGATGTTTGTAGGGCTTACCAGTTTGCAGTTCAATAAAAGTTTGCTCATATTAAGTTCTTCCATCTCTATTTAATAATGCCAGGGGTTTGCAACTTCTAGGTTCCAGATACTGAAACACATTAGTTTGGATTTTTTCCAATTACAGTTAAATTTATCTACCTGCCTGACATAGCTACCTTTTCAAGTGCATCATTCTCAGAATATTCTAACACTCTTTCCCTTACCCAGATAGCACTACATTCAGCCAAATATCCTGTCCATAATGTCATGTGGCTTCAAGTTAGTGAACTATTGGTAGCAGAGCCAATTTAAACATCTAGTTTTTGTTTAAAAAAAAAACAACAAAACAACCTCTTTAATGCCAGACTTCTGACTTCTGGCTGGTTACATCAGCAAGTCTTCTTGGTATACTTGTAAAAATTCCTTCTGAAAATAAAATGTTGGACAACATTTCTGAATAGCTAAGTCAGCAGCAAGTTCCAGAAACTATATATGAATCTAAGACACTTGTAAATTCTTTCTGAAAAATTTTAAAAAATGTCTTTTATTAGAAGTAATTTGATAATGAGTTATTAGTCCTTATTCAGTTATAGAACCACACATCATTGACAGTTATTGATGGATGGTGGTCTGAATCATGGAAGAGGTCATAGACCTTTTGTTGAAACTGGAATCTTTTAACAGAGATCTTCTAGAACACTTAGATACTTTTTAGAAGTCGACTGTGGCTCTCATGCTCCCCACCCTCGTGCCTTCATTCAGAGGCATCATGGTCTTGGACATCCTGATATTCCATTTCTCCAGCACCCAGCAGAGGGGGCTCCTCTCTCACTCAAGCTATTGGAGCTCCATCTCCTTGAAAACTGACTTCCTGTTTGTTCTTGTGTTTGTGTGGTTCTTGGTGAGGGAATTTAGCTGCAGGGTTGGAATCTTTGGGTTATTTTTCTCTAAAACCTATCTCCGAATGGCATACTGCTATGTTTCAGCAGCATTATAAACAATTCCTGTAGTAACACTGTCTTTGGCTTATTGATGGAATTATGCTAGAATTAGAAATTTTTAACTGTCAATTTCTGGCTTCTCCCTTAGGACAGTTCACAGGCAGTCAATTTTGCCTCTTCTATTCTTTCAATTCTACTGAGAATATTGATTATTCCATGTGTTTAGATGTATATGTATATAACAGAAGGAGACAGAATAGCTGGGATCAAAAAGACAATATTCAGTCACTTGTTCTTGCCGGAAAATTCATGTGTCAGGACACAAAAGTACTGACTCGTGGGCAATCCAGGTAAACCCAAGGTCTTTCAGCTTATTTAGCTTATTCTTGCTGCCAAAAGACACTCAAAGCCCACATAAACCATTTTTCACATCATGAAGGAATACATTCATTTAAATGCAGCAGCTTTGAAAGTATTTAGTTTGTCTAAATGCATACAGTCTGGGTTGGTTACTTGTTATTAAAAAAAAGGATACTCGAATTACCTTGGATTATTCCTGCTGAAGTCATGGGGTATACTACAGAAGGAAATAGCATTTAACATTTAAATTTAAATTGAATTTGAAAAGTCCTTACTAGAGATTCAGTGCTCTCTTTAGGCCTTGTAGACCAGGTGCTGACAGATAAAGAAGGGAATGCTCCTACCCCCATATTTGTATACTGTCTGACTTCTACTCAGCTTCATTGTTAGATTCACTTTGGGGAGTGGGAGAATGGTTGATCAAATCGTCAAAGTCTAAAATCTCTTTAAAGTTGAAAACTCTCTGATCTTTAATTTCCTCATGTATTATGTTTGAGTCCATAAAACTGGATGGACACTGATAAGGTTCAACTGGGCCCAAGTTCTTTTACTTTTCCATCACTTCTTTAGCATATTCCAAATAGCTGTGGCCTGTGGTAGGGGCTCTGCGAGGCCACCCGGGTGAATAAGCAGTGTACAGACATGGTAACCTTTGGTAGCGGCTCTGTCTGGAACGTGATGTGCCCCTGGCTAATGTTTAATTGCAGGGCTGGATCAGAGAGGGAGCTGATTTCCTGAAGTCCTAGAAGTTAGTGGAAATTCCGGTGTCTGATTTCATTCCCTTTTGGATTCCTGCCGAGATGTGGACAGAGTGTCCAAGGGATCTTGGCATAGTTTTTTTCCTTACTCCTGTGACCTCTCCTGGCAGTATTGCCCAGAAGATCAGGAAAGGAAGTAGAGAAGAATACTATATCTAGCTGAGACCACTGGGGGGGGGGGATTTTTTTGGAAGATGGGGAATATTTAAACAAGATTTGCTACTGTCAAATTGAACCTCTGCTTTGGGGCTGGGAGGTTTCTGAACAGCTGCTGCTTGTGCTGTTTAGTTTTGACACCAGGAATATTGATGCTAGGTTTAACAAAAATAAAAGAGGAATAAGAGGAAGCCCACACCCTGTTATGTAGGATCAGTTTGTCTGGCCAAGGACCCATGGAACAGCTGGGCAAGGAGAGGGCTCTAGTGACCATGCATATTGATAGATGGAGAAAAGTGCAGAGAACCTACAACTTCACAAGTGTTGGGTCTTTTCTCTCCTACAGCCCTCAACAGTAGCCTTTTAGAGGGTCTACTCTTGAACTCTGGACATGGGTCCACAAAGGAGTCTTTTGTGGGGAGATCAAATCTAAGAAGGGTTGAATAGATGAATAGAATAGTGGAGGAAAAACTTTAGAGTGGTGACTATCTCAAGGATTTTTTGTTGAGCTCTGTCTGGTATCCAGTAAAGCTATGGGGCTTTGCTCTAATGATATCAATTGGCATTAGAACAGTGGAGGGACTGAAGGCCTTCCATTCTCATAAAATTTTTCTCCCTGTAGTAAGAAAATCCTAACTGCTCTCCAAAGGGGGTTAGGGATTTGTCTGCTTTGATTCTGGGGCAGAGGTCTCCAATTTGTCTAAAAGTTTGTTTTTTGCCTATGCATTCATGACCTCTCTCTTGAATTTCAAATTCATATTTTCAACTGCCCATTAGACATCCTTGGATTTGCTTTGGCTTCAATATGGCTAAAATGGAAGTCTACATCTTTTCTGCTATTCAACCATATTCATAAACTTGTAATTGTTTAATTTATCTTACATCTGTATAGTATTAGATTTACAAAGCACCCCCCTCAGTTACCAAGGTAGGGAGTATAATTATTGTTATCCTCATTTTGCAAACCGAAGCTCAGAGGGGCTTAAAAGACTTATCTGTGGTCACATAACTAGAGCTGTCAATGAAGTCCTGGTTTCCTGATACCAAGTCCAATGTCATTTCTACAATATCCCTCCTCTTTTTCCCTGGTCTTATACAAATGGCAGTTGTTAATGGCTCTCTCTCACTTCAATCAGTTCCATACTATTCCCATTAACACTATGCTAGTTCCGGTCTTTATGACGTTACTTGGACTAAGACAATAACTTACTGCAGATTTCTCTTATAGGCTCTCCTCCCTATGATTCTACCCAAACCACTATGAAATTAATCACTTTATTACAAAGGTCTGATTATATTTTATTGCTCAAAAATATTCAGGGACTACCCAATTCTTAAGGCACAAAGCCTGGCCCCTTAACATGACATTTAAAGGTTTCTACTTTGTGAGTCCAATCTACCTTTAGCCTTATCTTACACTATTCCTATTTTATATTCTTTTCTCTAGCCAAACTGCTCTCCTTTCTTAGTCTTCATACCTTCAATGATCTGTTTCCCTATCTCTGCCTTTCAACATTTTATCCCTCTTTCAAAGAACATATAAAGGTTTCTACTGTAAAAACTTCCCTGATCTTCCTTTCCTTTCCTCATCTGTTCTATTAGTACTTTATACTCCCCCCTTTATAATAAGGTGACTTGTGTATGGTGCTTTAAGTTAGACTTAACATACATTATCATATTTGACCTTCATAACAATCTAGTAAGGTGAGTACCACAGGTACTATCATTTATAAAAAATTTTTTATAAGTTTTTAGTATTATGAACCTGATGAATACAACAAAAATATTTCCTTATACTGTACAAAGAACAGAATTTTATGACATCATAAATCTCTATTATATCAAGCTTTTTTTTAGTATGTAATTAGCATATTCAATATAATTATTCAAATTATGGTTAACACAGTAGTTACAACTGTCTTGCTTATCTTTCTCCTGGATTTTCACCTGCTCTTTTGTATATTCTTTTAATGTTTTCTTAATATTCTTTCCTTTTTTCTTCTTTGGTATCAGTATCACTGTCTCCACCTCTCCACCCCACATTCTCTCCTTCTCCCCAAAGCCCTCTCCTGAAACAAGTAAGTTTATGAGATAACAATTAGACCTGTGATTTAACTGGTATAGAAAACTCCCTGGTGAGGAAACTCCCTCTCATTGCAGGCTGGCACCTTCTCTGCAACCTAAGAGTCTTCAAGAGTTGCCTAGAACCTTGACAGGTTAGGTGACTTGCCAGGGAGCAGAGCCAGTGTGATTTAGTGGCAAGACTGCCTACTGGGCCAGCTGTCTACCCACTACTCTATTCTGCTTCTAGTAATAAATATATATAGTCAAGTAAGATAAATCTTGTGTAGTTAGAATCCACTCTTCAATCTTGTCACTCCCTAAGTTTTTCCTACCCACACCCCATTTTTGCGTGTGTACATTGTGGGACGTAAGGTGTAAGGATGGTATTGAACTTGTATCCTTACTTGGATAATCTCTTCTTAATTATTGATAAAAGGGCAGTTGATTAGCTGTTGAAGGTGAGCAGTTGATACTCTTGGGCCTAGTACTCTGGCTGTAAAAAAGTCTGAGACAGATATATAAAAATACCTGTACTTAATACCTTGAAGTTGTAAGGAAATGAAAGATAACAGGGTTCAAGGATAAGGGGTTCCCTAAAAACTATGGGGTTTCTAACTCTACCCACCCCCAACTCCAAGACCCTCATGGGCCCTCTTCTGTCCAGTAAAAACCAGGCCTGCTCTCACACTCCTTAGTCTAATTCCAAAAATACTAACTAAGCCTATTTCTAATATCTTATAAAATAATATATAAATCTTAAAAATACTCTCAAGATGGTATTTCCACAACTGCTGTATTGCCATCCTAGTCAAAAGTTGTTTCTGGTTGAGGCAGGAATGGCTACCTGGCTGGATAGACCAAAGCCTTGTAAAGGGGAAAATTAGGGTTTATTAATCTCATTATCATAGCCTGTCCTCTCTTCTTACAGAGATCAGAGAAAAGGATCTTCTTTTCTTCTCTCTGTCAGTCTTTTTCACTTCAGCCACTGCCACATAGTCACCTCTCTCTTCCCAAACTATCAATCTGGTATTCCCAAAGGTTTCACAGGGAATTTGCCAGAGAGCTAAGGAAAGAGCCTTCTGGACCTTGCTAAGTGACAGTTGGAAACTCCCAACTCTTATATCCACCTGAGAATTCTAGCAGCAGCTTTTACTCCAAATTCTAAGCTGGGCTTGAGACAGTCTGAAAGGATAACAGGATCCACTCCGGTCATTCACTTGTAAAATCCCAAACCTAATAATAGTCCTAATAAGGGGCATAGAGGTGCTCTCTCTCTCTCTCTTTTCCCCCCTCTTTCTGTCTCCCCCCCCCCTCTCCACTTAAGGGCTTTGCAGGCTAAATGACTTGGTGGGCTTCAGATTTTGGATTAGGGTACTCTTCTAGATAGGTGAGATTTTTTTGTCCCTTTCCTACATTTCTTTTTTTTTTTCATATATTTACATTTTGATGAAAATTACATTGTTAAGAGCTACTAACAGACTCCTGACTTGAGAGTTAATTTTATAATGATGACCACAATATTTTATTAATATTACATTTAATAATTTTACTTTCATTTATTATAATCTGCACATTGACCATGTTTGACAATGTGTTTCATCTAGTCTATCATTTCTCTGTCATCTGTTAATAAGTATAATTCATTATCAATTATCTGGATATGTAATTGGAGAGGAGAGGAATATCCACATATATGGTGCCTATTATGTGCCAGGCACTATGCTAAGTGATTTTTATAAATATTAGCTCATTTGATCTTTGCAAGTAAGGTAAGTATTATTATCATTCCCATTTTGTAGTTGAGGAAACCAAGACAAACAGAAGTCCAGTGACTTGTCTAGGATCAAACATCCGTGTCTGAGGCCATGTTTCAACTCAGGCCTTCCTGATTCTAGCCCAGCACTCTATCCACTGTGTCACTAGCTGATTGGTCATTGTATTGATTATATTCATTGTCTTTCACAACTGTTTCATTCACTTCACAATGTTTAAACATTGTATAAGTGATTTCCTTGTTATGCTTACTTGACTCTGCATCAGTTCTTACAAATCTTTTCAAGTTTCTGTGATTCTATTTTTTGTCACTTTTAAGGCACAATAATATTCTATTATATTTACATACTATTATGTTCAGCTCTTCCCCAATTATGGTCAGCAAGGTATTACAGTGAATTCAGTGCTGGGCTTGGAATCAGGAATACTCATTTAAATCCTGCCTTACACACTACCTTATGACCCTGGACAAGTCACTTAACTTTGCCTTATAAGGTTCCTCATTTGTAAAATGAATTAGAGAAAGAAAAGGCAACCCACTCCATCATCTTTACCAAGAATATTCCAAATAGGATCATTTAGAGTTGGACATGACTGAAAAACAGAACATCCAGAACAACATTCCCCAATTATGGGCATCAGTGTTTTTTTTTTAAACAAAAACTGCTACTATATTTTTTGTGAATATGAATACTTTGCTTCTTTTTAAAATTTATTTTACTCCCATTTTCCAAATGAGATGGCGGCAAAGAGTGGTTAAGTGATTTGTAAATGGTCAGTCACTTAGCTATCCTATCATCAGATGTGTGACTTGAGTCTAGATCTCCTCCCAATATTATAGGTTCACAACCTCAATATTATTCTGGACCTCAGGATTATGTGGACAGTATCATTCCACATATCTATGCCATTGCCAAATATTGTCACTTCTATTTTTATACCATTTCTTATATACATCCATTCCTTTCTACTCACATAGCTGCCATACTTGCATAGGCCCTCATCATCTATTGCCTGCACCACTAAAAGTTTTCTAATTGGTCTCCTTGCCCTAGGTCTCTCCCCACTCCAATTTAGCCACTACTTGGCTGCTGGAGTTATTTTCCTAAAGCATAGGTCTGACCCTGTCATTTAATCTCCTTCCTTAATAAACTCCAAAGACTCCTTACTACCTTCTGGCTCAAATATAAAAATCTTCTGTTAGGCATTTAAAGTCCCTTAAAACCTGGCTCTTTTCTACTTTTCCAATTTTCTTATACTTTACTCTCTTCCATGGACCCCATGATTAAGCTACATGACTTACTTACTCACACGTTAACATTACACATCCTCTCTTTGTGTACTGGTACCAACTGTCTCCCATCCCTAGAATCCTCTCCCTTTTTACTTCAGACTCCTAGTTCCCTGGATTGCTTAAAGACTCAGTTTAAATCCTACCTTCTGCAGAAGGCTATTTTCCTTCCCTCCAGATGCTTGTTGTTCATTTTCAATTCAAAAAGGACCAATGTTCCAAGCAAGAATTAGAGAAAATTACAAAATGTAAATTAAATGGTTTTGAATATATCAAACTAAAAAGCTTTTGTACAAACAAAAACAATGTAGCCAAAATCAGAAGGGAAACAACAAATTGGGAAAAAATCTTTATAACAAAAAGCTCTGACAGGGGTCTAATTACTCAAATATACAAGGAGTTAAATCAATTGTATAAAAAAAATCAAGCCATTCCCCAATTGATAAATGGGCAAGAGACATGAATAGGCAATTTTCAGATAAAGAAATCAAAAGTATCAATAAGCACATGAGAAAGTGTTCCAAATCTCTAATAATTAGAGAAATGCAAATCAAAACAACTCTGAGGTATCACCTCACACCTAGCAGATTGGCTAAAATGAAAGAAGGGGAGAGTAATGAATGCTGGAGGGGATATGGCAAAACTGAGACATTAATGCATTGTTGGTGGAGTTGTGAACTGATCCAACCATTCTGGCTGGCAATTTGGAACTCAAAGGGCTATAAAAGAATGCCTGCCCTTTGATCCAGCCATACCATTGCTGGGTTTGTACCCCAAAGAGATCATAAATAAACAGACTTGTATGAAAATATTTATAACTGCACTTTTTGTGGTGGCAAAAAACTGGAAAATGAGGGTATGCCCCTCAGTTGGGGAATGGCTGAACAAATTGTGGTATATGCTGGTGATGGAATACTATTGTGCTCAAAGGAATAATAAACTGGAGGAATTCCATGTGAACTGGAAAGACCTCCAGGAATTGATGCAGAGCGAAAGGAGCAGAGCCAGAAGAATATTGTACACAGAGACCAATACACTGTGGTAAAATCGAATGTAATGGACTTCTGTACTAGCAGTAATGCAATGATCCAAGACAATTCTGAGGGATTTATGGAAAAGAACGCTACCCACATTCAGAGGAAGGACTACAGGAGTGGAAACAGAAAAAAAACAACTGTTTGAACACATGGGTTGAGGCGGAACTGATTGGGGATATAGACTTGAAACTACCACACCAATGCAACTATCACAATTTGGAAATAGGTCTTGATCAATGACACATGTTAAAACCAGTGGAAATGCGCATTGGCTATGGGGGGAAGTTGGGGGAGGAGGGGGGTGAAGGGGAAAGTAAGAGCATGAATTATGTAACCATGTTAACTTTTCAAAAAAATAAATATTAATAAATGTTTAAAAAAAAAGAGCAAATCAAAACAGCTTATACAAGGAAAGAAGTATAGTAAAAAACAACAGTTTCTAGAGGATCTATGATGAAACATGTTAGCCATCTTTTGACAGACACAGTGTACAGAAAGACATACATTTTGGGGCATAAACACTGTGGATATTCATTTTGCTTAATTATGCTTACTTGTTGTAGGGTTTTTGTTTTTTCTTTCTCTCAATTTTTTAAAGTTGAGAACACTGAGTGGGGGGAGTTTAGACGTAATAATAGGAAAAAAGGCTTATATCATTGTTTTAAAATTCACCGAAGAGAAGGATTTTGAGAATAATTCACAGAAAAGAAATTTTGAAAGTAACATGCAAATTTCATTATGTATATATAATTAATGTAATAATATATAAATACTTAATGTAAATATGTACATATACTTAAAGTAAATAGTGTGAACTAGTCACAAGTTCATGTATTATCCTCTCCTTGTATTCTGCTGTGTGAATGGAAATGTTATTTTTTTTTATTGTTAAGTTCAGAATAAAAGTAAAATTTCAAGTTTTTTTTTAAAAAAAAGGACCAATGAAATTATGAGGTGATGTCCTGACTTATGAGTAAATTGGATTGGAGAGAGGTAGAGATGCACGGATTTGTCAGCCTCGCTCTCTCTTCCAGGGTCATGAAAGTTCAGTGGCAAGACCAAAGTCAGGATAACTGGGGTTGGCCTGAGATAAAGCAAATGATATGGGCATCTTTGATCTCTGACCAAGCTGCAGGTATTCCACAGTGTCTGTTGCAGCTGCCTTCATGGCCCTTGGAACAAACTCTTCTCATCTGCCTATTTGGCTGGAAGATCTTCACATGCTTGGGATAGACATCCTTCTAACTTACTGATGAGTCTGAAATCTGTCAGTTACTTTCAACCTGCTTTAATTCAGTCTACTGAGAAGGTTTTAGCAGGATTGTGACCACAGTGCATGCTACAGCTTCTGGGATGCACAGGTGAGAGTTGAGTGACAGGTAGATACCAAAAGTGGATGAGCAGCCCTTAAAAGGGATGGGCAAGCCCTCACACCAGAGGTGTGAGTCCTCTTTACATGCCCCACATACCACTAGGTGGCACAGTACATAATGGCTAGCCAGATGTGACCTCAGACATCTACTAGCTATGTCATTTAACCCTATTTGCCTTGGTTTCTTCATCAAAAAATGGCCTAGAGGACACATCAAACCATTCTAGTATCTTTGCCAAGAAAACCCTAAAGTGAGGTCATTGAAAAGCCAGACTTGACTGAAACAACTGAACAATAAGTGCTTATTAAATGTTTGTTGCCTAAGGATTTTTCTGACTTTAAGCCAGGATTCTAGCTATTATACCATGCTACCACATTCTAATCTGTGTACATTTCTTTTATAAAATCTTTAATTTATAATATTTTCCCCAATTACATGTAGAACCAATTTTAACAATAATTTCCTGACATTTTACAACCCATGTTCTTACCCTTCCCTGAGACAGCAGGTAATATAAGTTATACATGTACTATCATGCATACATATTTCCATGTTCATCATGTTTTGAAAGAAGATACATCTTGTTTATATAAGAAAAAATCATAAAGGAAATAGTGGAAAATGGTGTGCTTCAATCTGCATCCAGATTCTATCAATTTGTGCTATGTTGGTAGATAGCTTTTTCGTCATGAGTCCTCTGGAGAATCTGTGTGTATTTCTAATCATCCTTCCTTCATTGTTAGGCTTTTGAAAGGAGTATGTCATCTATATTTGTATACCACTCAGTGCCCAGCACAGTTCTAGCATGTAACAGGCATTTTTTTAAAAATAAAAAAAGTTTTTTTTGCTGAGTAAAGTTTCAGATTTCCTTAAGATTGATCTTCTTGATCTAGATTCATTGCCTCAGTGTAGATCTCTAGAATTGCTACTAAGGCTATATAACTATGAGAAACAGCTTGGGTATATTTAGTGGTTTTTTCTTAAAAATTTTAAAATTCTTTTTCAGTTACATGTAGAAACAATTTCTGATAACTGCTTTCTAACATTTTAGAATTTAGATTTCCTCCCTCCCCACCTTCAGCAATACATTAATCTAATATAAGCTATGCTTATACTTTCATGGATTACATATTTCTTTATTGCTCATGCTGTGAGAGAAGGCACACATCACACATACAATAAAAATCTCATGAAGGAAATAAAGTGGAAAATGGCATACTTTGATGATTTGCACTCAGATGCTAACAGTTCCTTCTTTGGCTGTGGATAGCATTTTCATCATGAATCCTTTGTGGTTATCTTGGAGACTTGCTTTGTTGATGATAATGGTTTAATCCTTCACAGTTGATCGTTGTATAATATTTCTGTTATTGCATACTATATATATATACATATATGTATATGTATATATATGGTTAGTGTATACATTGTTCTCCTGGTTCTGCTCCAAAAACTTCCAAAAAACCTCCAAAAACTTCACTTTGCATCAGTTCGTATAAATTTTCCCAGGTTTTTCTTTTTTACAAAGTTTTTTTTTAAACCCTTAACTTCTGTGTATTGGCTCCTTGGTGGAAGAGTGGTAAGGGTGAGCAATGGGGGTCAAATGACTTGCCCAGGGTCACACATCTGGGAAGTGTCTGAGGCCAGATTTGAACCTAGGACCTCCTGTTTCTAGGCCTGGCTCTCAATTCACTGAGCTACCCAGCTGCCCCCTTTCCCAGGTTTTTCTGAATTCGTCTTGTCATTTCTTATGGTGCAAATGTATTCCCTGACAATCATATACCACAACTTGTCCTTCCCCGAGTGATGAGCAGCCCCTCAGTTTCCTTTGACACTACCATAAGAGCTGCTAAAAATATTTTGGTACAGTAGATTCTTTTCCCTTATCTCTGATCTCTTTGGGATATGGTCCCAGTACTGGTATTGCTGAGTCAAAGGGTATGTATAGATTTCTGGCCCTTTAAGCATGATTCCATATTGCTCTCTAGAATAGTGGGTACAGTTATTGATGTACGTTTCCTAAAATAGCCTCCCAGTGTTCCTAATGACAGCTTTAGTTGTGTAACCCCTGGCAAACCATTTAATCTCTTAGTTGTGCTTTTTTTTTTTTAAACTGCAAAATTAGAGTTGGACTAGAGATGATTTTTAAGGTCCCTTACAGCTCCAAAAAAATTTTTTTTATGATATGAATTACTGGAATCAGAGAAGCCTAACCCTATCCTCTCTTCCCTGATTTAGGAGATGGCTGAACTGCATGTGTGTCAGAAGGCTACATTGTTTCTTGAGAGTACTAGTCCTGGTTCCTGCTCTCAGCTGTTGTCTCTGGCACTCCTTGGACTTTAGCAGCTTATAGTATGTGGAGGAGGTGGGTGAGATAATATGGAACTAACTCATTTACTGGTAATAATAACTCATCTTTTAAAAGTGCCTTAAGGTTTGCAAAGCATTATTTAAACAGTATATTAGCTACTGTATTTAGCTGAGCTCCAATAATAAGGCAAGAGAGTGGGTATCTAGCTTAACCTTGCATAGGCTACGGTAAATAGGTCATACATAGCTTATTAATGAGTTGCACCTGTAGCCAGCTTTCTTCAAGACAGCAGCAGGTGGGCTCCATTACATTTCTTTTCCATTACATCAATGACTAAGCCAGCTCTTTCTATGGAAATCATGATCTGTGATATGATGAGACGAACTTTCTTTCCCCCTTGATTTGATTTTCTTTTCCCATGTAGGTCAAATCTTTTAAACTTACTGAAGGTTATTTGATGTTTTAAATATATTTCAGGTTGAAAATACCATAATTATACACTGGTTTTATTAGCATCTCTAAATCTATTCTTATTGCATTCTTAATAGCTACAGAAGGGACCAGAGGTGGCTATATGAATTTTATGAAGGAGAAGTTGAAGCTTTGGTAGGGGAAGATTGCAGGGAGTCAAAGATAGAGTTGGGAAAAGAATCTGGGACAACCCAAGTCAAAGAGTTTTCCCCAAGTACGATGCCCTCAATTATGATTTCAGACCTAGTATCTTTGCCTTTGGTGTTTGGCAGTAAAGGAATCTTGCTTTCTGACAGGCAAGAACTGGGGATTGTTTTAAGGTATCCTAAGTGCTTCATACTATACCTTTTTATGTAATGGCAAAATGAAACAGATTACATATGGATATTTCAAGTAAAAAGCACTGCAGGAAAAGAGGGGTTTGAGACCTTAATAAAACTGGATGTGTATAGTAATCAGATGTTGCTAATGTAAACCTAGCCCACCATGTATACATGGTAGAACCAAGTGAGGTTCTGTATTTAGTTTTCAAATTTCTAGGAATTCTAGTTCCTATATGAGAATATCAATACATATTCCTGTTAAACTTCAGTTGCTGTCTAGGTTAGTTAGGATCAAGAAACTAATCTAATCTGTTTCTTTTTGACCTCTCTATCTCCTTTTTGAGTTTTATGAGATAAAAAATAAAGAAACTGGATTCCATTTATGATGACAGAGTTTAGAACTAGAAAGGACTTTAGAAAACATTAGCATAACCTCAACATTGTACAGATGAAGAAATGAAGGCTTTGAGAGATGAGGTATCCCAACCTTACAATGTAACATAATTAGAATTCAAGCCTAGGTCTTCTGGTTCCAAATTACACCAGATTTTCTCTCTATAATGACCTTTGGCTGATGAGTAAGGGAACTCAGTTGGAGAATCCATAATCCTGTTCAATCTCAAAGCTAAAATGAATCCTGAATACTATTAAGTCTCATCTCATTTGAAAGACAAAGGAAGAAAAGGCCCTGCCATACTGGATGATTTGCCGAAGGTCTCAGAGCTAATGAGGAGAATCTAGAACTAGAACCTAAGCCTTGGGATTCCCAATGCTGTATGCTGGTCTTTATATCATGCTGACTCCCAAATCTATTTTCTTTCTTACTCAAGAAATCTGTATACTTAATAATTTTTTTTGGATTAAAGGCTTGCTTTAATAAGGTAATATATGTAAATTGCTTTGCAAACCTTAATGCTATAGAAATGTTAGCGATTATTATTGATTACTCTCCTCAAGCCACACAAGGGATAGTCATATTTGAGGTCTCACAATGACCCATAACTGTTCCATCTCAATGATGTTAAAATTTTTCATCTCCTTTCTTTTCCTCTTAGCATAATCCACTCCAACTAAATCTATTATTTGCCTTCTCTATAACCTTTCCACTTACACACTTCCCTGCTCTCCACTCTATCTACCTTGCTTTAGCTTAACCTTTTCTCCTTCATAGTCTTGACACTATAGTTTACCAGGTTAATTATACTGTCCTGCACTCTGGAATTCTTTGTCCCCTTGTACTACTGCTGCTCATACCTTGTCGACTCCCAACATTTGATTATGCTTACCATTTGGCTTCTCCACTCCTACTAGTATGCGGTGAACACCAATCTATATTGATTGGGGGCACTGCAAATTCATGTTATTTAATCTCAGTTAGATCTTTTCTTCTTTATTATAATTATATTTTTCCTGATTCTTTCTCATATTTCCTACAATGGCAATCTCTACTTCTTTAACAATGCCTTGTTTTGATTCTTATATATGCCTATTCATTCCTTCTGAATCTTCTTTGGTGGATTATCATACATCTCTTTCTCCCCATGTGTGGTATTCCCTCACGCTCTCTTCTTTCTATAGACCCTCTCTTAGTTATTGTATAAGCTTTCATGGGTTCGTGATCTTTTGTAGATGACTCCCCAAAATTCAAATCCAATCCTGTTCTCTCTCCTGAACTACAGTCTCATATCATAAAAACTTGCCAGATTATCTCGTTTTGGATTTCACACAGACATCTCAAGCCCCAAAGTCAGAACTGGACCACATCATTCCTTATAAAATTTTTCTCCAAACTTTTTTTATTTCTGTTGAGGACACTACCATCCTTTTAGTCACCAAAGTTTACATCCTTACCTCACTGTCCTTTAGATTCCACATTCATTATCTCTCACATCTGCTACCTACTCTTTATTCTCATGGCTATCAATCTAGTTTAAGCCTTTATTATCTCTCCTTTGAAAGGCAAGAGCCTCTTATAAGGTCTCCCAGCTTCCAATTTTCCCCTTCAAAAGTCATCCTCTAAAAAGCTACCAAACTGATATTCCTAAAACCTGACCATGACACTCCTCTGCTCAAAAATTTCCAGTGGTAATTGGTTACTTCCAGGGAAAAAAATACCAACTTCTCAACGTGACATTTAAAACCTTCATAATCTGGCTCCAGCCTACATTTCCAGATTTAATTTCACCTTACTCTTCTTATAGTCTGGCTTCTGACCTAAGCATTCACCTGAAATTACCCTTTCTAAAGTTACCAATGATCTCTTGGCCTTTTCTCAATCTTCATTCTTCTTGGACTCTGCAGAATTCAACACTGTTGATCACTGTCTCCTTCTGGATACTCTCTTCTCTCTAGGTTTCCATGACATTGTTCTCTCCTTGTACTCTTATTTTTTTGGCCTATTCTCAATTTCCTTTATTAATTCTTCATTAATGTCATGCCTACTAATTGCAGGTGTCCCTTAGAGGCAGGGAGCAGTTATAGTAGAGCAACAAGGCATGGAGTCTGGAAGACATGAATTCAAATCCAGCCTCTGACACTTGCAAGCTAGGTAACTCATGGCAAGTCACTTGGCTTTTGTTTGCCTTAGTTTTCTCAACTGCAAAATGAGGATAACAATTAATGCCTATCTCCCAGGATTGTTGCAAGCATCAAATGAAATAATAATTATACAATACTTAGTATTAAGTAGACAATAAATGTTTGTTTCCTTCTTTTGACTGTTCCTGGGCCCTTTTCTTTCTTTTTTTTAAATTTGGTTATTTCATTATCTTCCATGAGTTCAATTATCATCTATACAGATAATCCTCATACCTATATACTAAAGTACACTCTATCTTCTGAGCTTCAGTTTTGTATCACCAACTGCTTTTGGACATCCTGAATTCAATGTTTTGTAAATATCTCTAATTCAATATGTCCAAAATAGAACTCATCACCTTTCCTTTAAAACCTCTGCTTTCTGAACTTTACAATGACCATAAGGGGCATAACCAACCATCCTCCCAATTCAACCAGGCTAACTTCATTCTTACTTGTTCTATATATCCTGCTGCCATATCTTGTCATACCTTCATATCTCAGATACATATCCCTTTCTCTCCACTCATGGTCATTACTTTTACACATTATTACTTTTATTTATTATTACTTTTACCTTCATTCATGTACTATCTGAAATTACCCTCCCAAAAATTAACTTGGATTTATTTATTTGTTTATATCCCTTTCTCTCCATGTTTTATCCCCTCGTAGACTATAAGCTCTTTAGGCGGTGACAATTCTATCGAATTGGGAGATCCTTAAGCTCCTGGACTGTTTTGGGTCTTTCTTTGTATCTTCTCTAGCGATTAACAGTGTCTGCACATGGTAATTACCTAAATATTGCTTCATTTTTGTCCTGGTATCCTTAGCGCCCAGCATAGCTCCTGTCCTAAAGAATCCATTTAATAAACGTGTTTAATTAAAAAAATACAAGAACTAGGAGAAAATGTTTATACCATAAGGCACGATTCCAAGAGAGAGATCGAAAAGGAACACAAAACCAAGAGGGCGACGTGCTTTTAACAGCTTGCCTGGTGAAGCTGGAAGCAATACTAAATGAGGGGTTTGGTTAGCATAGTCCATTTCACTCCCCGTCGGCTTTCTTTGTTTTCTAGCAGGGCTCGCCAGTTCGGCAGAGCGGCAGACGGGAGAGCTAGATCGGGTCTGTGCGAGCTGAGGACGGTGGGAGAGGACGGGGAGAACTCACAGAAAAGAGCCCCAGGCTGGTGTCTGAGCAAGAGGGAAGGGTCAGGAAGGCCCTGACGCTGGAGCTGGCCGAGTCCTTGTGAGGAAACAAACGGACAATGGCCCTTCTCGGTCCCAGGGACCCAGATATATCCCCGTCTTGCTTGGGGATAGGAGTTCGGATTTGCTTCTCCGGACTCCGCTGGGGCTTTGAAGACAGCGCTGATCGAGTGAAGCTGAGACTAGCAGCTTCCTCCCGCTCCCGCTGTACTGAGAAAGGGAGACGAGGCTCCTCACAGGCCACCTCCGGAGGCGGGGCCTGGATGACAACGCGGTGCGTAGGGCGGGGCCTAAGCCGCTATGTGAGCGTGTGCGTGCGTGTGCGTGCGTGGGGCGGAGCCGGCGCTCTGAGCCAGAGGCGGCAGCGGCGGTGGCGGTAGCAGCCGGAGGAAGAACATGGCGGGTGCTGCGGGCCCGGGGAGCGGCCCTGGAGCCGCGGGCGGAGACGGAGACGACTCGTTGTACCCCATAGCGGTTTTAATCGACGAGCTCCGGAATGAGGACGTGCAGGTAGTGAGGCTGAAGCGAGACTTGAGGCCATTCCGGCGATTGGGGAACCCGAGGTTTGGACTGAGGCAGGAAGGCCCAGAGGGTTGGGAGGAGCAGCGGGCCTGAAGCCGGGCTGGACCGGCCCCGAGCTCGGGGTGGGAAACAAGAAACTGTCCCAGAGTTAACTCTTGCTACACGCTGGTGCCCTCGAAGTGCTTAATCCTGGCTCCGCAGGGCTCCCCGTTGTGCCTGGGGGGCCCAGCCCCGGAAGGCAGCTTCCACGGAAGACGCCTCCCAGTTTGTTTGACGCCTCGTGGGGGCTAGTCTGAATTCGTTTCACTTGGTTTGTGGGAAAACTGCCCTGGGTATCCCGGAAGAAACTCTGGACGGTTTCAGATTAAAGGAAAAAAAGACCTACACCATCAGGGGATCCTGATTTCAGATTAGGATCCTCTCTTCCCCTTCCCCCCCCCCCCCCAATTTGTTTGCTCTTTTCGTCCTCTACCTTCCTTTCCTCTTTCCCCCTCCCCCATGCAAAATGAATGATGTCCTGGGGAGAGCCGAGGTTAATTAACAGGATATCAAGTGGTCCTTGGAGTTGTAGGAGTTGAAATGTCCTGGGTTTTCAAATGGTGGAGCAGGTTAGGAGGAAGGAGGGATGCATGATCAGGCGAAATGAGATGTATATTCTCAGATTTCAAGGGAAATGACAGCAGTTGTCAATAATTATCATTTAGAACACTCCTGTCAAAATTTTCTTCTCTATTAAAATTCTCACTTGTTGAATTATGATCATCTCCCAGCCTTTCATTTTTCTTGTATCTTCCTAGAAAGTCTGACCACTCAACCTGGCAAATGTTTTCTTGTTATGTAGTCATACTAACCTGATTTCTGAAAACCTTTAATTTGAGAATAACCTCTCCAGTAATCTTAAATTGGAGGTTTAATTTTTGTCTTCCTTGACTTCACTTGCCCACTTACAACTTTTTCTTTTCTCTGCTTTGTTCTGGTTTCCTACTTGCATCTCCATGTAATGATTTATTTATTTTTTTAAATAGCTAAGGCTGAACAGTATCAAGAAGTTATCAACAATTGCTTTAGCTCTTGGAGTAGAGAGAACACGAACTGAACTGCTGCCATTTCTTACTGGTATGTTCATTTTGTTTTCTTAGAAAATGTGGGAATTTTAGTTTTTGTAGCATACATTTATTGATTTAGCCATTTCATAAGGATACATTATCAACAGTGTTACTGATTACTTATGTGGGCAAAATGGTATAGAAAGACACCATCTGCCTTTGCTCTAAATCAAATTACAATGATATGGACAGAAATATTCCAATCATATTAAGCAAGTAAAAGAATATTTACATGGTATAGAAATGGATGTTGAGCAGAGCTTGACTCAGTTCTAGGGGACATCTTGCTACTCTGTTGAAAGAAGGAAGAATAGCTGCCTTATGATTATAATTTGATTATGTTGCAATTTCAATGTCTAATTTGTTTCTCCTGTGTTTCATGTTGAGTGTTTAGCTGTTGGTCAGCTAACTGTTTATGAATATCCCATTGTTACTATTTTAGATACAATTTATGATGAAGATGAGGTATTATTGGCTCTTGCTGAACAGCTGGGAAATTTCACTGTCCTTGTAGGAGGTCCAGATTTTGCCCACTGTCTCCTGGTGAGTGGTTATGTGTGATCTGTTCTCTATATAATTTACATATTTTATTGGATAGAGATAGGAACTCCACTTACAATTTCTTTGATAAAAGGAACTTCCAGATAAAGGAAAAGGCTACCAGTTGGTACTTTTTCCCCTTTACCTTTAGTCTTAGAAACTAAAGCAGTTTGTAAAGCACTGAGAGGTTAAATGACTTGCCCAGGAACACATAGCCAGTTTGTTTTAGAGACTAGACATATACCTGGGCCTTCCTGTTCTAAGGCCTCCTTTCTCTTCTCTATTCTGTGCTTTATGTGGCTTAAATGATGTATTATTTGGAAGTGTATTACCCTCACCCCACTACCTGCAAAGTTGTATGTACTTTCAATGAAAGTTGGTTCATAATCATTTTGTGGGAAGATGATCACATTTCACTAACTGAGAGCATAAACAATACTCAATCAAAACCTACTACTTCAGGGCAGCTGGGTAGCTCAGTGGAGTGAGAGTCAGGCCTAGAGACAGGAGGTCCTAGGTTCAAACCCGGCCTCAGCCACTTCCCAGCTGTGTGACCCTGGGCAAGTCACTTGACCCCCATTGCCCACCCTTACCAATCCTCCACCTATGAGACAATACACCGAAGTACAAGGGTTTAAAAAGAAAAAAGAAAAAAAAAACCTACTACTTCAGAATCAATAGCTTCTTTGAAGCTACAGTAACACTTAAATATGGTTAAGACTACAATACAGAAATTTAGTTGGCTGGAAAGCTTATGACTTAGTAAATTGACTTCTCAACTTTGTAAAATATCCAAGAACTTGAGCCAATAGCTTCTCTGTTCTTTAATCAATCCTCCTGGGCTTATTTGTAAATTCAGAAGAAGGAGAACCTGAATTTAATTGTTTACATGAAAATAGTAATTTAAATTTCTCTCCTAGGTGTGTCATTCACCCTGGGAAACTTCAGAAACTTCATTAGGTTTTTTAAAATTGTTTTTGTCTTTGTTCTTAGCATTGACTTTGTAAAGATGGATGATTGTATATGTTTTTATGAGTAAGTCTTTGGTTTGGTTCTGGTTTCTCCATATATACATCTGAAAGGTACTGTTTTCCAAATTGATTCTTGAATGTTCTAATAGGTTTATCAAACTAAACTGTATCATGTGGTACAGCGGAGTCTGGAAAAACTGAGTTCAAATCCAGCTTTGGTCAGTGACCCTGGGCCAGTCACTTGACTCTGCCTCAGTTTTCTCATGTATAAAATGAGCTGGAAAGGGAAATAACATAAAACTCCAGTATCTTTGCCAAAAAACCTCAAATGGGTTCATGAAGAGTAGGACATGACTGAACAACAACAAATCATAGGATCATAGCCCTAGAGCTGAAAGGGGATATTAGAGGCTATTGAGTTCAAACCCTTCATTTTACAACTCAGGAAACAGGGTGTAAGTGATTTATCTAGGATTTCATAGCTAATTAAGTGCCTGAACTAGGATTTGAACCTAGATCTTCCTTACTATGGATACTGTGCTTTCTAATTTTGACTGTCAGTTTGGGACAAACTTCACTAAGTAGACATGCTCTTTATAACTTCACATCATTCTTCGAAAAATACTGCAGGTTTACCTTTCCACATTGTTTAGTAGAGCTGAGAGCATACACGTTAGTTTTTCCATATGAAGGTTACAAACTCAGAAGCACAGAGATTTGTAGGAGGTCACATGGTGCTTCTAGAGCTCTGGACTTTTAGAGCAATCCTGCAGAAATTATTTACCTTTCCTATGACCATATCATAATTAATGATGCCTTTTGAAATGACCTTTAGGGTTTTTTCTGCTATTTCCAGAATAGCAGGGAGATTTTCCTTTTGTTTATGACATTGGCCTTAAGTTCTTTATTCAGCTTTCCTGACAAAGTGTCCTTGTGATGGATGACTCTCAGATAAGGATTTGGAGTATAGTGTTGCAAGGCAGCTGTTATGCATTAGGAATATTTGATGGAATGGATAAGTGGAGGCTGTGGGGCTAATGTTGAGGGTGATGTTAGTATCACCTATACTTCTGGGAATGGTGGGCTATAGACTGAGTACTATATAGTACCTAAAAGAGATTCATAAAGAAAAATGTTTCTTTTTTTGTAAATATTACATTTTTTTACTTATCCTTGTTGAAATATGTATTATATTTTTAACCTATATTCGGCTATATGTCTTTTAAACTGCTGTTCACCTCAGTAGTATTAATATTGTGGCAAGTCTCTTTCACTGTGTCATTTGTAGACACCATCTGTGAATTGCCATCTGGGACATGAGATCTTGGCTATCCTACAGAAGTCGTGTCTTGAGGTTGGACACACCTTATATTGGCACTGTGAAATCAAAGCTACCATTTGATGTTATATAGTTAAAGTTCTGGTTACATGTTCCAACTCCCTTCAGTCACTACAAAAGGTGATACTCTGCTGCTTCCAACCTGATTTCAGTAAGTTTTCTTTGATTTTTCCTTTTTGGTTCTCTCTCAGCCTCCTTTGGAAAGTTTGGCAACCGTGGAGGAGACTGTAGTTCGAGACAAGGCAGTGGAGTCCCTGAGGCAGATCTCCCAGGAGCACACTCCTGTTGCTCTAGAAGCCCATTTTGTACCTCTTGTGAAACGCCTGGCCAGTGGGGATTGGTTCACTTCTCGCACCTCTGCATGTGGGTTGTTCAGTGTTTGCTATCCCAGGGCTTCAAGTTCTGTCAAGGCAGAAATTAGACAGTAAGATGTGGTATCTTTTCACTTATTTTGGGTTGTTGGGAATAAGTAATTGAAATCTATAATTTCATCCATGAGTACCCTAAAGGAATAATGGGAACAATGATGAATCTTTTGCATGTAATACTCCAAAATCTAAGCATTGGTATTTTTTCCACTAACGGGAAAGATTCTGAAATGCATTTTCTGATTATTATAGTAATTTTTGGAGAAGAAACACATTCAATGTTTTGTTTGCTGCAGGCACTTTCGTTCCTTATGTTCTGATGACACTCCAATGGTTCGACGTGCTGCCGCTTCTAAACTGGGTGAATTTGCAAAAGTCTTGGAACTAGAAAGTGTTAAAAATGAAATTGTTCCATTGTTCACTAATCTAGCTTCAGATGAACAGGTAAATATAAGTTATTATCAAGATATAAACTTGGGTCAGTACCTTCTTCCCTCTTTTATGTTTCAGGAATCTCTTGGTCTAGAGAGAATAAGTGACTTGCTTGTTGCCAACAAATCTGGACATATTTTAACACAATGAATGAACTTGTTTCTTCCTTAGGAAAATTAAGATTTGTATATGGCATGGATTAGTTTAGCTCATCTTAGTGCTCATGTGTTAATTTTTTTTTTAGCAATTTCATGTCGTTTTCACTCTCCTTCCCCAAACAGGAAACAAATTTACAGGGCAAAAGAAAGGAAGGGTCAAAGAGAGGAAATGGGAACTATAATTAGGAGGGTGGAGCAAAGCTGTAAAACATAGTAACATAGCTTTATATTGTGGGACAGTGAAATTTCCTGTATTTTGGGTTTGCTGCACATAATGTTTCAGAATCTGGTACATGGTAAGTGTCAGACTCATTGACACTATAGCCTTCCATTCTAGTGTTTAAAATTTCTTAGTATTAGTATAAGGAACTGCAAATTAAGAATATAGCCTTTTTTTTGTCTAACATGTCTAGGTTTTGATTCTCTAGAAAATTATTATAACCCTATAGATAGCTGTCAGACTAGTTCTTAGAGATCTGGCATTGGCAAGAGGGTGCTGATAATTTTTTAATTTGGTTGCTATTCATATTTTAACTCTTAAAACTGTCCCCACATTAAGGGGAGATCAAAATAGCTCAGATTAATTGAACCAAGAAACACTGGATCCTCCTTGTCAAGGAACAGATAAGAGAAAATAAAGTAATAGTTAAAAGCATTGGCTCATTTATGAAATGTTACAAGAGAATTGATTACAAGCATTACTGTCTCAAAACAGTTGAGGAAATAAGCTTATTGATATTTTAGCATGAAACTCAACCAAGTTCAATGATTCTGAGAACATTTGCAAATGAAACTGAAAGGTAATGAAATGGAGCAGTTAGGCCAGTGGCATGGAGGTTGTGCCATGGAGAGTCTAGATAGATAGGTATTTGATAGAGAGGTTTTTCAAATGCTTACACTTAACAGAAGAAGTTGCATTAATTATATTGTGCCCCAGGGTACTATATAACCTTAATATGAAATCCATAATCATTTGAAAGAGATTGGCTTAATCATCCACATATTTAAAGCATGGTAGAATCCCCAGATTATGAAATGAAGTTATATGAGCAGCCTGTTGCATTAGTCAATAAATATATATATATATGTTTTGGACAGGTCTTAGAGCCCTGATGGCAAACCTATGATAGGCATGTCAGCACTGACATGCGTAGCCATTTTTGATGACACGTGACCGCATGCGGCCGCATACAGAGAAGTATGTTATTTAAACTATAAATATCATGAAATTGTTTTTTTTTTTCTCAAAGTGACACACCACTTGTGTTATGCTCAGTTTTTTGGTGAATTTTGACACACCAATCTCAAAAGGTTGCCCATCACTGTCCTAGAGATATATAATAAACTAGACATAAAATTAGTAGGAGAAGCCTTTGAGACTGAAAAGTATTTGAGAAAATGAGGAATCCAAAGCTCATCTTTTTAACATTAGTAGTTGCCATGTGTTGTATGGCTACAAATAAATCATTCAAGGAACATTAATTAATATGTCAGCTACTACACTAGGGTCTGGGGAAACATGAAACAGTTCCTTGCTCTGGAATAGTTTATATTCTATTGGGGAACACAGCATTTTACATTTATAAGTATGTAAAATGTATACTGAATATATACTATGTATTTGTATGTGTATATCTACATATCTTTTATATAGATATATAAAGGTAATTTTTTAAAAAAGGAAAAATGTATTAGAAAGTGAGATCGAGAAAAACTTCACACGTAGAAGGTGGTACTTGAGGTGATCCGAAACTACAGATTCTGAGAGATGGAGGCAAGGAGAGGAATAGCTTTCCAGGCATCAGGGAATAGCCTATTCGAAGGCATAGAGATGATACATGAAATGTAGTGTATATGGAACTTTAACAAAATCACTTTGACTGGAGTATGGAATGAATAAAGGGAAGTAAAATATAATAGGTTGGAGCCAGGTTATGATGGGCTTTTAAGTGCCAAATAGAGGAGTTCATAATAGGGAGCTACTGAAGTTTAAACAGGGGAGTGAGGTGGTGCTTTTAGGAAGATCACTTTTTTAGCCATTTGGAGAATAAGTTGAAGAAGGGGGAGACATGAAGCAGGAAATCAGTTAAGATCAGTTATTTCTGTAATCAAGGTAAGAGGCAATAAGTCTGATCTAGGGTGGTGGAAATGTGAGTGGAGAGCAAGGGACAGATGGAAATGATATTGATGAGGTAGCTGGGTGGCACAGTGGATAGAGTGCCAAGCCTGGATTTGGGAGGACATGAGTTCAAGTCTGGCCTCAGACACTTTCTGGTTGTGTAACCCAGTAACTTCTGTTGTTACTGGGACAGAAAGTAAAGGTTCAAAAAAAAAAAAAACCAAAGGGAAAATGAAGAGTCAAGGTTATCTTTGAGGTTTTGAACCTCAGTTACCTGGAAGGAGAATATTGTCTTCTTGACACCAAT
The DNA here is from genome assembly GCF_016433145.1 of Gracilinanus agilis. NCBI lineage: Eukaryota > Metazoa > Chordata > Mammalia > Didelphimorphia > Didelphidae > Gracilinanus > Gracilinanus agilis. Next base: position 193,380,145 of record NC_058132.1, on the reverse strand, counting down.
GATAGAAATAGGGAGATTTAGAAATGAAGAAGGTTTGGGGGAAAAGATGAGTCTTTTTGGACATGTTGAGTTTGAAGTGCTTATAGGACATCCCTTTAAAAATGTCTAAGAGTGATACAGGAGTGGCATCAGGAGAGAGACTAGAATGTGTAGTTTTGAGTGTTATTTATGTAGTGATGATGGGAGCTGATAAAGTCACCATGCATGCAGAGAGAGGAGAACCAAGGACAGAACCTACATTTGAGATCTGTTCACAGATGGTGGTCTAGTATAGGGAAGAAGCAAGAGAGAACAATGTCCAGTAGAAGAAATGGTGTCAAAAGAATCAGATACTTCAACGTTCAAGGAAGTTGAAGATTGAGAAAAAGCCGTTAAACTTGGCAATTATGAAGTCATTGGTAAATTTGGAGGAAACAGTTTCAATTGAGTGTTAAGATTGGAGGTCAGATTGTAAATGGTTGAAGAGTAAAAAGTGGAAGTGGAGGAAAAGAGAGTTGGAAACTTCTAGGAGTGGCTATACAGAGGCAAAAAGTCAAATGAGAGGGTTTTGTTTTTTTTTTTAAAGGATGGGAGGAGATTGTGGACAAAAATTGTAAGCAAAGATCCAATAAAGGAGAAATTAAAGATTAGATAGAGGTATGATTTCAGAATTAATCTGCTAGATAGGAGTAAGAGTACCATTAATAGAGCAGAGGCTTTGGAGAGAAAGGAGAATCACACAGAAGAGAGGGGATGTTGTCAAGGGGTTTGAGGATATAGAGAAGGAACTCCGTGGGAATGGCCCTCATTTTCTCATTAAAGTATAAAATGAAGTTCTTTGCTGAGAGAGTTAGTGTGGGAATTTTCAGGAGAGAAAAAATGTTTGAAGTTGTTGGATTGAGTTGCCTTCCAGCACCAGTCCACAGCATACCAATAGGATTGAAAATACTCAAGGAAGATCCCTAGCGCAATGAGTAGATGTTCTGCAGCATTTACATAGATACATAGATGAGAATTCACATAGAATGAATTAGGTTTGGGGTGGACTGTAATCACTAGTAGAAATTGCTATACTGATAAAACTGCAAATCTGATGAAAACAAGGATCTTATATCTATATGTACAGTGTTTATATATTCTGCTTCCCTAACTAAATTAGAAGAAACTTTTAAGGTAGAGTATAGTTTTATTTTTTATATTGCTAATATTCTTTAAAAAGTAGCATACAGACAGATATACATTAAATATTACTGACTTGACTAACAACATGAATTTTTTTTCATTCAGGATTCTGTGCGTCTTCTAGCTGTAGAAGCATGTGTCAGCATTGCTCAGTTACTATCCCAAGATGATCTTGAAACTTTGGTGATGCCTACACTCCGTCAGGCAGCAGAAGATAAGTCTTGGCGAGTTCGTTATATGGTGGCTGACAAGTTTTCAGAGGTAAAAGCACTGTATGTAACTAAATATTAAATAGGAAGGCATGAGTGTTTTGGTGTAGCTTTTGAAAGCTCCAAGTTTCCAATATCTCAGACAGAAAGAGCCTTAGAGTCCATCTATTCCAATTAGTATTTGGACAAGAATCCCTTCTCTACCATAACCTGCCAAATGATCATGCAGCCTTTGCTTAAAAACTTAACAATGAGCAGAAACCCACTACCTCTTAAAGCAGCCTATTCTATAGTTAGGAAGTTTTTACTTACATCAAGCCTAGTTTTATCTTTTTTGCACATTTTTAGTTCTGTCCTCTTAGATCAAATAGAAGGAAATGAATCCCTCTTTTGCTTGGCTGCCTTTGCAGATAGCTAGTATGTCCTTTCTATCTTCTTGTTTCCATTAATATCTTCCATTTTTCTAGTTGCCTTTTTCTGGATTCTGTTTAGCTTATCAGTGGCTCATCCTAAAACGTGGTGTTCTTACTGAACTCTTAATTCAGTTGATTATTATTAATTCACTAACATTAATTCAGATAAATTCAGTAGATTTTTATTAAAAGTCTGTAATGTAGGGGGCAGCTGGGTAGCTCAGTGGAGTGAGAGTCAGGCCTAGAGACAGGAGGTCCTAGGTTCAAACCCGGCCTCAGCCACTTCCCAGCTGTGTGACCCTGGGCAAGTCACTTGACCCCCATTGCCCACCCTTACCAATCTTCCACCTATGAGACAATACACCGAAGTACAAGGGTTTAAAAAAAAAAAAAGTCTGTAATATGCAAGACACTCTGCGAAGTGTGAGGGAAAATTTGCAATGAGAACAGATCCAACACTTGCCCTTGTGGAACATACATGATCTAAAAGATGAATATAACATGTAAATTCAGAGGACAAGTGTAAACAAAGTGCTATCCTAAGTCTAAAATGGGAAAGATGATTAAAGATTTATACTTTGGGGGCATTTGAACTGGACTTTAAAGGATAGGTAGTCTTAAGTGGGTAAAAATGAGTATTTGGAGCAGGATGGTGAAGAGAAGAAAGAATAAATACTTATAAGTTTTATGGAATTACAATCAAGAAGACTTAGTGAATGTAATGGGATATGAAAGAGAAAGCAAGGTTTTTGATATGGGGGCATAAAATGATGAAGTTAGAGGAACAATTTTTTTTTTAAATAAACCTTTACCTTCCATCTTGGAGTCAATACTGTGTATTGGCTCCAAGGCAGAAGAGTGTTAAGGGCTAGGCAATGGGGGTCAAGTGATTTGCCCAGGGTCACCTAGCTAGGGAAGTGACTGAGGCTGAATTTGAACCTAGGACCTCCTGTCTGTAGGCCTGGCTCTCAATCCACTGAGCTACCCAGCTACCCCCAGGAACAAGTTTTTTGAGGAAGGATAAGGTTGACTTTGGACTTTTGATGGGTTTGAGGTGTTGGAATTGGAGATATTCTATAACCAGTTAGAGATGCATATCTGGAGCTTAGAACAGAGGCCAGTGTAGGAAATGGGGATTATGGACAGTAAATAGTTAAAGCTAGGGGAATGAAAGAGTTTTACAGAGGAAAAGAGCAAAAAATGAGAGAAGGGGGCATGAGCAAATCTATTATGGAATACTCAACAGGTGTTTGATGTTAGGAAGAGGAGATGGAGAGCCAGTGAAGGTTGTGGGTTATGGTAGAAATAGCACTGTATTTCAAGTCTGAAAATCTACATTTAAATCTTGGATCTGTCATTTACTAGTTGTGTGACTTGAGCAAACAAACTAGTCTCTCTGGGCCTAAGTTTTCATATCTGTTGGATTTGATGATATCCAGTGTCCATTTTAGTTCTGAGAGAAATAGGTGGATGAGAACAAGAAAAGACAATTGTTATTGTCCTTAAAGATCTCAAGCTAACTTATTAGGTGAAGTTTTTGTGACTACCTAGAATTGAGAAGAGAGAGTAGGTAAAATAGAGATAGAGGCATATGTTCTAGGTGAAAGGCAAGTTACAGTACTTTTTTATGCAGTCTTTTTTATTCTATTTAAGTCATTCACTAATAAAATGCACACATTTAAAAAAAATTTTTTTTTATGCACACATTTTTTGATAGCTTCAAAAGGCAGTGGGTCCAGAAATCACCCAAAATGACCTAGTCCCGGCTTTTCAGAACCTCCTTAAAGACTGTGAAGCAGAGGTCCGAGCTGCTGCGGCCCACAAAGTGAAAGGTAAAGAGTAAGCTCAATGGTGCTTACACCATTGGGGCACTTGTTCATGCCCTTTATGCTTGTTTTTATTTCCAGAAAGTGTTTCCTAAATAGAGAGGATTGTATGCAATATGCAAAAAATATCAGATATTGGCAAGATATTTAAAACAAGTCATTGCATTGTCAAGCTTAAGAATATGCGACTAGAAGATGAATGGCAGATCAAAGGAAAAATATATTGAGTAATCTCCCCTGCCCTCCCCCTCAGCCCTTGCTTGCTTGCTTAGATATATAAAATTGTTTGGCTTTTAACTTTTGATGAACTTCTTGAGTAAGTTTATTTACTTCTGTGTAATTGATACCAAGCAAACATTTTCTCTTTTTATACCCTTTAGAACTTTGTGAGAACTTGCCTGTTGATGGTAGAGAATCTATAATTATGAATCACATTCTGCCCTTTGTTAAGGTAAGAATAATGTTGGTTTATTTTTGTTGTCTCCTAAACACTCTTTTAGCTCTAGCATGGGCATAGGAATAAAGTATTTTGTGCAACATTTCAGTGTAGGCATTCCTTATTTCTCATGTTTTTACAATTACAACAAAGTGCTTTACCACCTTTTTGTATGTGCTACCTAATAGAAAGAGGAAACACTGTGAACTAAGGAATACTGAAACAATGTAGACTTCAAGCTTCTCAGAATTGATATATAGAACTATTCTACTTGGTGTACAATAAACTGAAAGGATTTTAATATATATTTTTAAATTTTTTTAGGAATTAGTATCTGATTCCAATCAACACGTCAAATCTGCTCTAGCTTCTGTAATTATGGGATTATCTACCATTTTGGGCAAAGAGAACACCATTGAACACCTTCTACCTCTTTTCTTAGCTCAGTTAAAGGATGAGGTGAGTCTAGAAATTTATTAATCCTATATGTTTGCTAGGGTCATATTTTTTTTTTAAACCCCATACCTTCCACTTTAGAATTGATGCTGTTTATTGGTTCCAAGGCAGAAGAATGGTAAGGGCTAGGCAATGTGGGGGTTAAGTAACTTGCCACGGGTCACATAGCTAGGAAGTGTGAGGCCAGATTTGAACCTAGGCCCTCCCGTCTCTAGGCCTAGTATGTTGCTGAATTTAAATTCTTCAGTGATATTTTTGGCTATAAATAATTTTGGATGACTTTAGTTGTTTAATTTTTTTATCACATACTTTTTCCTTTCAATAATATGTGATCTTGATATGTGGAAATTACTCAATGTTGCATCTACTGTTCTGTATATCCTTTAGGCCATAATTCCTCAAATTTTATTTTTACGACTGTGATCTTTAATGTTTAATATTTTCTTTACTTTATACTAATTGGACAAGCTCATCCTATAGTGGAGATTTGAGCAATTAAGCATTTTTAAATTTAAGTTGAACAATTATTTTCATTTTTTTGGTTTGGCACTTTTAGTGTCCTGAAGTCCGTCTGAATATCATCTCTAATTTGGACTGTGTAAATGAAGTGATTGGTATCCGTCAGCTTTCTCAGTCTCTCCTTCCTGCCATTGTGGAGTTAGCTGAAGATGCCAAGTGGAGAGTACGATTGGCTATCATTGAGTACATGCCATTGTTGGCAGGTCAGCTGGTGAGTGTTATATGTTACTATTTTTTGGTAGTAGATTGAGAGAACAAAGACAATGGATCATTTTAGGCAATTGGCACATATGTAGGGGGATGAAGACTTGATTTAAAAGCCAGGTAGATGCTGAGTTCAAGCCCTACCTCTGACACTTATTGGTTGCATGACTGGGGCCATTCACTTAAACTAGTGACTAGGGAGTTCTGTAAGATAACAGTTTGCAAATCACTTCTTTATCTTTATTAAGGGAGTTTCCTCAATAGACATTCTCTTTGTTGATGGAATTTATAGTTCCAGTCTATAATAGGTACAAATAGTTCATATTGTGTTCATTCTAATTATATAAGGAAGAATTGAATGTCCCCTTTCCCTTATTGAAGTGTTATTTTTTAGTTCTTCAGTAGAAATTCTATGTATGTTTAAATATTTATATTTTAAAAGAAGCAAATGTATAGTTCTGGTTAATCATATTACATTAAAGGTTTGGCATATTTTGTTGTTTTTCCAGCTTAAGAATTTCTTTATCAGCTGAGAGGGAGATGAGAATAGCATGTTGAATGATAGAATTGGGTTACAAAAATACCTTTGACTGGAAATAATCTGATATTTTATTGATATTAAATTCTTGTACTTGGATTAGAATAATTGATAGTCCCAGTTTTGGGGATGAGACATGGCTAAGTTCATGCGAAAAAGACCTACCTTTTTTAGATACTTAGAGTTCAATATGAGTGTGATAACAGCCCCCCAAAAGGCAATGTAATCTTAAAGCTAATAGAAAATATAGTTTTTAGATTGGTAGAGGTGATAAACCTATTGTACTCTTCCCTGCCCCTCATTTTAATTTTCATCTTGAATATCATGCTTAATTCTCTGCATTTTAGAAAGGATCTGATAAAAGCCATAGTTCATTTGGGTTGGTATGAGGGCAAGGCGGAAATTTTTCCTGAAGAAAACATAGGAAAACACACTCTTGGTATTCTAATATTTGGTTGGTTTTATGAAAAAGAGAATAAATACTTGCTTTGTTTCTTCTCCAAGGGCAGAAGTGGAATTGATGGAAGACGGGGAATCAGATTTTAGCTTAGTACAAATGAAGTTCTTCCTAACAGAACTATTTTTTTTAACATTTATTAATATTCATTTTTAACATGGTTACATGATTCATGCTCCTCCTTTCCCCTTCAACCCCCCCCCCCCGCACCCCCCCTACCCATGGCCGATGCGCATTTCCACTAGTTTTGTCATGTGTCCTTGATCAAGACCAATTTCCAAATTGTTGGTAGTTGCATTGGTGTGGTAGTTTCGAGTCCACACCCCCAATCTAACAGAACTATTTTAAGAAAAAAAGATTGCCTTGGAAGATAGTGGGTTTTCTGAAAATGGGGAGCTACTCTGATAAGAGTATAGGTAACCTCCTTGGGAGGATTTTGTTGTAAGAAATTCATGCTCTGAGATTCCATGATTTTGCCTTATAGTAGGTAGGGATAAGGAGATTTTTTAAGTTTTTGACCTTTGTTTAGAATAGCCTCCCCCCATCCCCCCCCTTTTTTTTTGGTCATACTATACTTAACCCTTAATTGAGGCTATTTTCTGTTTAAAGAAAATTGAGAAATGACCATGTTATGGAAATAGTGATGCTACATTATGTTGTCTATGCTAATGACCACATTATAACTTTGTGGATATGGATTTTTGCAGGTTCTATTGTTTTTTAAAAAAACTAAAAATTCCAAGCTTTTCATTTCTAGCTATGCCTTATCTTACATTTGTGTGTATGTATATACATGTAATTTATACATGTACACAAATCAAAGATATCTAATCAAAAGAGAATATCCCTCCTGAGTTTTAGAGTAAAACCTGAAAAGAGGAGATAGTTTATTATTTTAGTGCTACAAGTGATCTATTTTTTCTCTTACTTTCAGATCAAAAGATTTAGGATTTATTTTTCCTTCTTAGGCCCATATCCACATTTTGGAGTATTTATCCCTTAAATGTGACTTTTAGAGATACACTAATCTTGTTGAACTTTGAAGTGAACCACTTTTCAAGACTATCCTTTTGGGGCCCAGTGTTGCACACTCCCCTTTCTGCCTGGGAATCTAGCTTCAATCCATTGTAATTCCTTAAGTCCCACAGAAGGAATCAGCTATTCTACGAGGGGTTGAAGCTATTACCCAAAAGACTAAAGGAGAAAATTGGTGTTATTTCCTTTCAGTGTCTGATCCCATAGCAAGATAGTCTTCTGTGAACTTGAACAGGTAGCTGGTCAACCTAGTTCTGACCATATATGGTAGAAAGAGGAGGTTGAAAACCACAGATCCTTTAATACTCAGCTTGTCAAGTCTCTCTTGGTAGGTTTGAGACTGAACCTTGCTTATGTGTTTGCTTAGTTGAAATCCAGGAATTGGCAATAAGCATAGACTATTTATGGAACCAAAGCCATGGGTGACATTTGACAGTCATAATCTCTGGTTGACTTTTGCCTTCCTTAGTCACATTATGAATGTTTTTCATAATTTCTTATGTATTAAATGATTGTTCTTCCTAAACTATTTTTCTTATTTGTAAAGCTTTTTAAAGGTAACTATCCCAGAGAAAAGTAACATGCTATAATGTATTAGATAGCTTATTTTGAAGTCAGAAAGACCTGGTTCCAAATCTCATCTCTCCTCACACATACAGTGTGTGTGACTCTGGGGAAGTTACTTGTCAATGCACCAGCCAATTCTCTAGACAGAGTCGCAGAACAGTTTCTGATCTGTACTAGTAGAGGAAATATTCTCCCTTTAATCATAGGTCTGACTAAAAAATGAAACATAAAACATCAACCCCTAAATTCTAATTTGCCAAGAATTTAAAACATAGATATCAGTGAAATTCAAATAAGATTTGAGGAAAATACTGCAAGATATTATAGCAGCATGGTATGAAAAGAAGGTATATTTTCAAAGCTGACAGTCATTTAAGTGTGTGGCAACATAGAAGCTCTACTTTATAGTATCCTTAGGCTATTTTTAAAAATTGTTACTGTTTACAAAGGGCCAAAGTCCCAGTCTTGCATCGAATTAAAATTTATAATGACCAGAAAATTCCTTGAAATTCATCAGCATCAACCTGCATTTATTGAGTACTTCCCCTGTGCCATGCAAGAGAAAGGCAAAATTATGGTCCCTGCTCTCAGAGACCTCAGTTCTAATGGAAGAGTCAACATGAAAGATATATATGTGTGTTAATATGAGGAAATTCAGTAGCACTAGTCACAAATGACAGTTTGGTGTTAAGCATTTAATTATCTATAGGGCAGGGGAAAAATACTTATCAAAAAAGAGGGCAACATAGGTATTATGAGTTGAGCAGCTTCAGTAGTCTTCCTCCAAAGGTAGGTAGCCAACTGACTATTTCTAATCTGTACTCTGTTTTCTCAAGAACAGTCAACTAAAACTACGAGAGAATATGGTTCAGAAATTTAGCAGAGTTTTCTTGCTCATTTCTTTTTTTCTCTTCTCTCATGACTATTTTTCACCCTTTTGGGAATATCATTTCTCCTTAAACTCATTTTCATCTTATTTCATCATATATTTTCATAATTTCATCATGTTTTCTTTCTCCCTTTTCTCTATTTCTATCACTATTTTCTTCTCTTCCACCCTTTCTCCTATCCTTTTCTCCTCCCCTTCCTTTTCCCATCTTCCTTCTTTGTTTAAGAGAGCTATGTGCAGCAGGGCAGAGTGGAAAGAGTGCTGGACTTGGAGTCAAGAAGACTTGGCTTCAACTTTTCTATCCTGATATTTACTAGCTATGTGTCTCTAAATAAGTCAATCAACTTCTACACATCTTAGGCAGCTCCTTAGGAGTGATTCGGCTATAGGTTGTGAACTGTGATGGTGGAATGAGTTCCCACACCTTGAATTTCCTATGCCACCTAAATCTCAGACCTTTAAATCTAAAACCTAAATCTCAGTGCTTTAAATTTCTCAGATCATAACTTGGTATAATGTAAATAGATTATCTTATTTCTTGGATTGGGATGGTTGCATATTAACTGACCTCTCTGTATATATAGGGTGTGGAATTCTTTGATGAGAAACTGAATTCTTTGTGTATGGCCTGGCTTGTGGATCATGGTAAGTAGAAGTTCAGAATAATCAGATAATGAAAAGCAAATTTTATTTGCTTTTTCTGAAAAGTTTTAAGCCATTCATATTTCCTTTTTAGAAAGAAGCCCTAGAATTCTAGACCATGAGTTTTTTTGTGTAACATTGAGATTATGATGAATGGCTTTGATTAAAGAAATTTTTGCTTTGACTGGATAAGACTGCTTAATATTTCCACTTTTTTCCTATTCTTATATTCCCTTTTTTGCCCTTTGAGGTACATTAGTGGTTCCCAAACGTTTTTGGCCTACTGCCCTCTTTCCAGAAAAAATATTACTTAGCACCCCCTGGAAATTATGAAATTATTTATTTAACTCAGAATAGAATGTAATACAAAAGAAGTGTGGCCATCACCGCCTCTCTGGATTGCTGCAGCACCCACCAGGAGGTGGTAGCGCCCACTTTGAGAATCACTGGGGTAGATTGTCTTTCTTCCTTTCTCTTACTTAATACCTATCATACCTCTAACATTTTCCCTCTAACATACATATGTGTACATGTACATGCACATACTGATACATTTTGATTGTACTATCATCAGTAGTTACAGTACTAAATTTATAGGGAAGACAGACAAAAAGTAGAAAAACAAGATACTTGGACCATTTTAAGTCATAAAGAGGTATAAAAAATAGAACAATTATCTAACATTGTGAATCTTAGTGGTTGAAGGGAAAATTTGGTTGAGCCTTGCAAAGAAAGTAGGGATGAGTTTCTTGTTTTACCGTTAGACCTAAGACAAAAAAGGATCCTGAGGTGGGCCTAGCTACTAAGTAGTAGTAACTAGACATTGAGATCCTATTGGCATCCATTGGTTGGAGAGGAAAACTCTTTGCCCGTGCTGATAGGTATAGCTAGACTCATATAGGAAGTGAATATGTCGTGGTAGTTTTGGGCCCCACCCTTGAGCAGTCTTAGAGCTTTGTGAGCAAAAGATGGCTCCCTAATATGTTAGTACAGTGATGGGCAAACTATGGCCAGTGGGCCAGATGCAGCCCCCCTGAAATGTTCTATCCGTTACACAACATTATTCCTAATCTGACGAATACAATGAGTAGGATACAATACAAAAGAGTTGCCTTATAGACTGACAGATGAGCATTTCCTTTCCTTTGGCCCCCTCTTTAAAAAGTTTGCCCATCACTGTGTTAGTAGAATCAACTTTTATACCACACTTTGGAAAATGCAATGGGTTGTTGTCCTCTGAAAGAACCCAGTGGTCAATAGTGGGATATTTTTGAAGAAGATACACATGGATTTTTGTGTTTATATGTATGAAATGGATATGATACTTATGTGCAGGCATATTTGTATCTGTTAGAGTCCATATGTAGTTGAATAACTAGTAGAGCTTGTCCATCAGTATCTGGGAGAGCCTACAAATGGATAGTGAGTGGTTCTGGAATTGAAGAAAAGAGTAGATTTGATATTAGAAAAGTTCTATGACCCCATACTTCTCTTGAAACAATCTTTTAATATCAATACTCTTTGATAATAAGGTACTGCTTCGAGTTGTGGAATACCATAGCTCCCTAAAGATCGATACCAAGTCTCCCCAAAAAGATAATGAAAAAGTAACTATATGGTGAGCTTGAATAGGCTGCCATGCATAAATGCTGGCTCAACTTAAAGTAAAATCATCAGAGAACCTATATGATCAGAAAAACCATATATGACAAGAGAGAAGAAAGACTAATGGATAGTCTGTGGTCTTCATTAGTATCTAGACAATATGAAGAAAGTTCTTATGTTGGGTGAACCTTTATGATGAATTTATGGGAAGACATAAAGATTTGATTAGGAGGAATAGCCATGGATAATTTGCAGTGTGCATGGCTGAAGTAAATGTCCATATCAGTAGCATAGTAGATACATTGGAGTATTGAGAAGGTATATAATTAAAAGAATGAGAGAATTATATAAGGAAGATAGGTGAATATCTGTGTATCTGCATATGTGTGTATTTATATATGTATTGTCAGGGACTGTTACAATGGATTAAAAAGATTAACTTCCTTTGTCTTAGAGTATAACCTTAATCCCTGATATTTCCCCTAGAAATGGCCTTCTGTCCAATCAAAATCTGTTGATTATTTGTCCCCACTTTGATTTGGAATTGCCTAGCCTGCAGCTAATATAAGCCCTTTCCCCCCTTTTGCTTTGTACTTGTAGAATTAGTGATAGCAGTCTCTGGTTTGGAAGGTAGCTCCTGAGTCACTTTAATTATAAACATTCTAGGCCAGTATGGCGAACCTATGGCACAGGTACCAAAGCTGGTATGCAAAGCGCTCTCTGTGGGCACTTGGCCACCGTCCTAACTCTTCCCACCCCAAGAATTCATTGCTAGAAAGGCAGAGGGACTTGGGTGGAGCTGCTTCTCCCTCTCCCCTCCCCACTCCCCATGACATTTTTTCACATTCCCCCATCCCTCTGCCCAGCAGCCCAATGGGAATGCTTCCTCCTTCCCTTGTTTGGGATAAGAGGGTGGGAGGGGCAGAGTATACCCAGCGGGTGGGGTGGGGTGGGCACTGCATTTGGTCTGGGAGGTGGTGGGGGCAAGGCCTGGCACTCCATCTCTAAAAGGTTTGCCATCATTGTTTTTGGTATATATTGGAAGTATTACATAGTTATCATTGGCAAAATATATTTTTGGAGGTAACATGTATTGTGTTAAACATTTTAAGTGAAATATTCTTGTTACTTTGTTCTGGCTTTGGTGTACAATAATAACTTTGTTCAGATCTTCATCTGAACAAAATTCATGGATACTAAGTAATCAAGATATGGGTCATTTGTTGCCAAATTCCTTGCCGAAACTGTTTCTGTAGGATTCCCCCTCTTATCAATTTGGCAACAGTGCCCCCCCCCCCCAAAAGGGAAATAAAATTAGTCTGGCATTACTTGTTCTTGTTGAAATCGTGATGACTTCTTGTGAGCATTTCTTTTCAGTGTTCTTACTAAGCCTTTCCTTTAATAGTATTCTGGAATTTTGCCAGTATTTAATGCCCAGGTTACTGACATACATATAGTTTGCAGATTTTGTCCTTTTCCTTTTTTCCTTATCCTTTTCCTCTGGTTTTTGGTTGCCTTTCCAGTCTCTAGGATCTTTCTGATATCACTGGTAGTAGCTTAGCAGCCACATCTGCCAATTCTATCAGTGGCTTATGATATAGTAAACTCACCAAGAGTAGCTAGCTATTCTCTATTATCTCCTTACTATCTTGGATATCATCTCTCTCTTAGCTGCTTTTGTTTTCTCTTTTTAGACCAGAAGTAATTTTCTTTGGCAGAGAAAGTTGAAAGAAACAATAATTAAGCATCTCAGCCTCCCCCACCCCCACAATTAGTTTTCATTAAGGCATTAACCCTATACAAAGGCTCTACCCTTTCTTTGATCCTCTTTCATTAAAACAAACACGTTTTTATTGATTTTAGTTTTCTTGATCAGCTTTCATTCATTATGAATGCTAAGCATTCCTAACACTGAACCATTTTATTTCTTTAAAGTGCCATTTTATGCTTTTGTACTCATCCTTTTTTACTTTGGTCTTCTATCTTCTGCCCTTGGTTTTTTACAATTTGAATTTGGCGGTGTGCTCCTTATGCTTCCACATTGGTTCCTCTTTTGCCAGTTATTTTTGCTTGATGGTCCTTAGAATTTCATGAAATCTTGAGTGTTATATTTTATCTCATTTGTTAATTTGAGGACCCTATGCTTCTTCTTCTACTAGGAACACTAGAAAATAGAAATCATATGGTTTGTACTCTCTTCAGAACTTATGAGACTTGAAATCTTCTTCTCAGACCCCACTGGTAAAGGATATTTTTCATATTGGGCCAAGTGAACTTTGCATGTGCTTTTGAATTAAATGCTTCCCTCAACTCCTGGTTGTCACTTAGTTCACATCTTTGTTGAACACATAAATTAATAAAACGACCTATAAAGTAGCAAGAGAATGTAGTGGGCAGGAGGTAGATAGTTTGATGAATCAGGATAAAACTTGGTCCTGGGCATGTGTTGGTCATTAGTTGTTGACTCATTGTAAGAATTAGTCTATGTTTTACTCCCAGTTTCCTCATTTTAAAGAATCTCAAGCTGGAAGAGCCCTTTGTTCAACTGTGTCATATCAAAAGAAACTTGAACTCAGAAAAGAGTAAGTCATTTGTTCCAGGTTACCAGGTACTAAGCATCTACTTGAGTGTTCAAACCAAGGTCTCCTGACCCAGAATCCAACATTCCTTCTGCTGACCTGGCAGGAATCTTAGAAGTCACAGACCTGCTCTTTCCTTCCTTATATCAGAGGTCCCAGGTAGAAGAACTAGGATTTATCTACTAAACTTGATGACTTAATGTACAGAGACCCTTGTGAACTTTAGAGCTGCCCAGCATCACTCACTCATGTCCCTGAGGCAAACCGTGCTGCATGAAATGAATGCAAGGCCCCTTCTTGCTCCTGGAAGGCTCCACCCTCTGCATAAAATGAATAGACACCTAGCTGCTCTTCAGTCACAGCATCTTTTGTGTCTTTCCCTTTCCATTCTTGTCATTGTTCTAGAATATCCAGATTCTTCCCAAGTCTCTGAATAACAGTATGCATGGAAAGAACACCTTATTCAGGATGGCTAGGTAGCATAGTGGACCAGAGTGGTAGGCCTGGAGTTGGGAGGATCGGGGTTCAATTCTGGCCTCGGACACTTCCTAGTTGTGTGATCCTGGGCAAGTTACTTAATCCTCATTTGCCTAGCCCATGCCACTCTTTTATCTCAGAATTGTTACTAAGGCAGAATGGTAAGGATTTTAAAAACATCATTGGACTCAGTCCAGAAAACATTGACTTTGAAAAGCGTAGTGACCTTGAACAGACCATTTGATGTCTCTGAATCTCAAGTTTCTTTATCAGGAAAATAATAGATACTTCATATGGATTTTGCAAGGATGAGATGAGATTCTGAAAGTAAAATGCTTTGTAAGTATTGAAGTGTGCTGTATAAATGTCAATTGTTGATGATAATACTCTTTAACAGCTCCCTAGTTGTTGGCTTCTCTGACTTCCAGTCTTTTCCAATTTGAGCTAAATATCAGAATGATCCAGTTTTTACTAGGGTCTTCCTTTAAAAAACATGTTGTGATCCTGTTCTTTGCTTTAAAGAAACCTTTGATGGTTTCCCCTTTTCTACTTTATCAGTATGACTTAAATCTTCCATTATCTGCCCCCCAGCCCTACCCAACAAAACTCATTTTTTACTATTTCCATAAGCTTTATGAGGGCAGGTACTTTTTCTTAATTATAATTTTATCTGGGCCAGCTAGGTTTCACATTGGATAGAGTGCCAGACCTGGAGTTGGGATGAACTCGGTTTAGATCTGGCCCCAAGACACTGCCTAGCCGTGTGACCCCAACCCCAATTGCCTAGCCCTTGCCATTTCAATGTCTTAGAATTGATAGTAAGACACAGAAGGTAAGGGTTTAATTGTTGAATGAATGTGCAAATAATCATTCCGCACTCTATCAGAAATAAATCATAATCATTTCCACCTCCATGCTTTTGTTTATGGTATTCTTCTGTTTTTGGGGTATTCTTTTCCTATCCAAATTTTACTTATCCTTTAAGGTTAGTTTACTGTTTCTATGAAATCTGACTCTTCTAGTCTTCCTTGATATTTTTTCAGTTTTGTTATTCTGAATTTGGCAAACATTAACAAAAACAAACATTTCCATATATACAGCACAGAAGAGAAGATGAAACCATGTGTCTTATCTATAGTTTACATTAAAAAGCAAGATAAATTCAACATGATTAATTTCAAAGCTCTCTGACTTGTCTGTGACTCCTTTTGAACCTCCTGTTCTCTTCTGTACATGAAAAAAATGCTACAATGGCCCTCTTTTCTTTTTGGTATCCCTTGCTAGTCCCTATCTCCACTGAAAGCCTGTGTAGGAAACAGTCATAGACACGAAAAACATCCACAGATTGACCATGCTTGAAAATTTATAGCTCAGCCTGCACCTCAAATCTTGTCTCCTCCAACCAATCAGGCAGGAGGGTAGTATGCCTCGTCTTTGATGCCCTAGAATTTTGGCTGATTATTGATTGCATTGATCAGACCTTTTTAACATTTTTCAGTTGTTTTTTTATCCTGTTACAGTTACTGCTTAAATTATTTTCCTGTTTCTTCTCACATTACTCTTCAGTATCTTGCCAGATTCCTCTGTATTTGTCCCTTTTGTCATTTCTCACGGTGCAGAAACATTTGATGACATTCATTTACCACAATTTGTTTAGCCATTTCTCAATTGATAGATTCCCCCTTAGTTTCCAGTACTTTGCTACAATAACAACAACAAAACCCAATGCTGCTAATGAATATTTCTGTTTGTATAGGCCCTTTTCTTTTTTGGATGTCAGTACAGTTATAGATCTAGTAGTGGTATTATTGAATCAAACCTTTTTATAGCTCTGTAACATTAAATTTGGCATTTAATTACATAAGTTTTTGTGTCTTGTGATTTTATTTCATGCTTTCAATCTTATGACCCCCTACTAGATTGTAAATTCCTCGAGGAATAGGGACCTTATAATATATTTCTACCACATCTCTAACAGTGCTAAGCAGTTGGTTGTCATTCAGTAAATAGTTTTTGATTAATTGATGAGTGGCATGGCTGTTTTGCATAATTTCCCTTGGGTTTACTATGGTTCTTCTGAAAGGAAATTAATTATATATATCTATAAGAGAAAAGGAACTTATTGTGAGGCAAACCTTAAAGTATGTAGCATTATAATGTGATAGTAAATTTGTTTGCAGAAAAATCTTGTGTGTGATTATTAATAAAATATATTATGGACTTATTCAGAATATGTTCACATTTCTTCTAGTGTATGCAATTCGGGAAGCTGCCACAAACAACCTAATGAAACTGGTAGAGAAATTTGGTGCTGAGTGGGCCCAAAATACCATTGTTCCCAAAGTACTAGTGATGGCCAATGATCCTAACTACTTACATAGGATGACCACTTTATTCTGTATTAATGTAAGTATGGCGTGCATGTTATTGTAGAAGCAGAACATTAAATAGATCATTCAAATTTTTTTTTTTTTTTTGCAAATTCAGGACGCATTTGTTTTTGGAATTGTTGAACCTTTCTTGTTGAATTGTTGAATGAATTGTTGAACCTCCTTGAATCTTCCCATGTATAGAATGTACTAATCTTGTACTAAATGATCTCAAAGGCCCTTTCCAGCTCTTGAAAATTCTTTGATTTTTAGAGTGCCACCTACTATCCCGTGTGCATTGATGATTCACAGCATAGAAACTTAGTTTTGTTTGTCAGTAACTTAGCTATTTATTTTCTTACCTTTGTAATTGAAAGTTTCATTAAATTCTAGAACTGTTACCTGGAAGGGTTTTTTTTAACTTGATGGTTTTTCCCTTTTTTTAAGGCACTATCTGAAGCCTGTGGCCAGGAAATCACAACTAAGCAAATGCTACCCATTGTATTAAAAATGGCAGGAGACCAAGTAGCAAATGTTCGTTTCAATGTGGCCAAATCTTTACAAAAAATTGGTCCAATTCTAGATAACAGGTATGATTTTTTTAATGTTTCCCTTTTTTTTATGTAATTTTTAGTTTGGATTTAGTATGAAGTGCCTTTGAGTTTAATTTGTAGTTTCCCAAAGAGAAAGTATAGAATGGAAAAAGCAGTGATTTAGTGCCAGAGCTCCTGGGTTCAGTTGCTACTTAGGGAGTCTGTGACCTTGGGCAAAACTCTTCCCCTTTCCGAGCCTACTTTCCTCATCTTTAAAAAGAAAGAAGTTGTTGTTTGATTATAAGGGGGTTTTACTAATCATTTAGGAGGTCCATTCTAACTTTCTGTAACAAGACCTCCAGACCTCCATCGAAAAGAACAGAAAATTACTTGATTCTGAAGATAGCTATATTGACAGTTTCTTTGGGAATTAAATTAGTTCATATTCATCAGATATTTATTATAATTTTTAAAAAACCTTCTCCTTTCTGATCTTTGAAGAAGCCAGAATTTGTACCATAATTAAATAGATATTTTTATAATAGACTACTTACTTTAGTAATGCTCTTTTGTTTTAGTGCATTGCAATGTGAAGTCAAGCCAGTGCTGCAGAAGTTAGGGCAAGATGAGGACATGGATGTCAAATATTTTGCACAGGAAGCCATAAATGGTAGGTGTCTCTCTTTTTGTGCTCTGTTTTTCACTACTTGTAGGACATAATTCTGTTTAGATGCTATGAACATTATTTGGAGAGGTGCCTTTCCCTATTCTGGGTGAAATAATTGATGACCCTTGGGCAGACCACGCTCTTCATGTTCTATCATTGCCTTTTCATAATGAATATGCTCAGTGTACCTTTGTTCTAGGACATGGTTAAAAAAAAAAAGATTCTTGATAATAAAAGCAGCAGGAAAGGATAATTATATTTTAATCTTAATTAATAAACAAGTTAATTTCTGAATGGCCTAGTATAGAATGAAGGACCTGACCAGGTTTGAGAAGTTTATACTTTATGATGACATGTCTTTCTTATTTTTTGCATAGATAGTATATAAACCTTTGTCATTTTAAATCTGTATCACTAACTGTATTTTATTTGGAATTTTCCAGTTCTTGCCTTGGCATAATGAAGAACTAGAGGAAAAAGATTTTATTCAATTCTTATCACAGATTTCTAGTCAATGTGTTCTTAAATGGGATGCGGAAAAAAAAAAAAAAAGGAAAACCTTCAAGATCTCATCCAAGCAAATGGCAGCAACTGTTACAAGAAATCAGATTTCAGTGACTTGATTTTCTCAAGATGAAATGGGGTTATTTTTTTAAACTTGTTTTCTTTGCTAGGATAATTACTTAAGCCATTCTTATGGTTTCTGACGAATTCTCAGCATTCAGTATAGTCAACTCTCAATTATCCACCAATGTGTTATTCGTGGCAATTTCTGTCTAGCCAAGTCCTGGAGACTTCTTGTCAGGGCCAAATTGGGGACAGGAGTGGGGTATGGGTGGAATTGAACCTGGACTTGGAGTTGAGTCAGTGTCTGTGTTTTTATGTGTTTGTCTTAGTGTCCCTCTGACTACATTCCAAAGTTAAGTACACGTGATTTAATATGAACTGTTATTTTATACCTCATTTCTCTATTTGTGTGGATAATTGAGATTTGGCTATAATAGAAGTCTCCTTTTACTGGATGATGGTGACTTTCATCAGTGTCTTGTGAAAGGGCTATGTGGAAACACAAGTTTAATGTATTGGTTGCTTTGGTTTTCATTTGCTTGATTTTGACTGTAATCATGTCATTCAGAAACCAAATACAGAAACATATTGCTGCTTATTGTTGTGATGTTGAAACCTGACTGTGTTGAAGCTCATTGGTGTGAATACACTTAGAAATAATTCTCTTTCTTGTCTGAGAAACCTTAAATTTAGTGCCTACTAGTAAGCAGTAGTTTTTCCCGTTTCATTGTGAGATTTCACTTTTGTATTTCCCAAGAGTAAAGGAACATGGGTTTAATACTGTGTGGATTTCCTATATAAACTGGTTCTGCTTCCAATAATGTTAAGATCCAGTCATTGATACTGTACAGTAACTTTTCATACTGAAGTTTCATTGCTCTCTTTTTGATATGGTGATGTCTTTTTATAGCTTAAAATTTGTTTTTCTGCATCAACAGTAAAACCTCATTAATTCCTCTTGGAATTTGTGAAGATGGATTCAGTAGAAGGGTTTGCTAAAACAAATTACCTGTGTATATCAGATGGAAGGAAGCATTTTTGAACTATTTAAGAAGACAATCTTTTCAAGCACTCTCAAGTCCTTTAAAAGGACCCATTTCAGTTGTTTGGCCCCTGATACACTAATTACTGATCTTTCTTATTATATAAAAGTGGGTCCATTGAGAGCTCTCCTAGGCAATATTTTGTTAGCCTAGTTTGAGTTACTTTGTGTACTTGAAAAATAATAAAATTGTATTTCATTAAAAATTTGTACAATTTTAAATCTGTAAATTTCTAACTGTATTCAGATTTTTCACTAACAAATTTATCTTCCTCAATTTGAATTAGGGAGGTTTTGCTGCACTATATTTTTCTTTAGGGTGAGACTAGCTATGTGGTTTGCTGATTTTTTTCTTTCTTTTTTTTTTTTTTTGGTTTTGTTTTTGGGCTAATTTAATTCTTAACTTTTTTAAAAACTCATTAGCTTTACCTATCCTGGTTTTGTGAAACCACTCAGAATCCTTAGTGACTTTGTATATTAAAATAATTACACAAAACCAAATTCTGACAAAGTACTTTCAAATTTGTCTTAACTCCATTGAAAACATTATTTTATGTTTGTGTTTTGACTGTCAAAGTGCCTTTTTAAAAGAAGCCTTTACTTTTATTTTTTGTATTTAATCTTAAAAATATTTTAGAATTTTCTGTTTTAGTACCTAATTAGACTCTCACTAATGACATTTTGAATCTGACATCATATTCACATGATTTCATGTGTGAAAGAAGTAACTATGATGTTTAAATTCCAGAGATTGTGATGTTTTTAAGCTAAAAACTGAAACAAATGAAAGAAAATCAACTTGATATTTGACTAAATATTTCATTTTTGTTTCTTTCAAAAGTGGTTTTTAAGAAGTTCTTTTTCTCCCTCATAGAAAGCCCTGGGGGTCATCCTCTGTGCCTCGGCTCTTTTAGCTGGAAGAAAAGTATCTGCTTTTAAACATGGGTCAGTGAATTCACCTTTGACCCTTTTTCTGTGGGGAGCTTTTGGTGAACTTAACCATGTCTTTCTGGAGTGGCTAGACAGAGTTATGTTCCAATAAATTCCCTTTCTGTTTTTTTTTTTCAGCCACATTACTTGTCCTCTGATTTGATTATTCTCTCTTTAGCTTGGTTTTCCCATTTGTAAAATGTTAGGGCCATTAGTGCCTTGCACATGCTTGGAATGAAGCAGATGTCATCTTTGCATGTGTGTTTCAGGACTTTTAAAGGGCTGTGAGGATAGCTCCCTCTACCAGGGATAGATGGCAACTTGTCTACTCCTTATAGAGATTAATGTTTTTGTTTTCTGTTTTTTTGCCTATTGCATCTCATTCTTGGTGACTGGCTTTCTACTGATGCGCCTTTCAAAATTTACTTTCTTGTCTATAGACACACAATCCTTGGTTGGGTTTGTATTTGTTAACTGAACTTTTGATGCAGGACCGGTGCCACAGCTTGTGATCTTCTGGCCTAGTAGCCTTTAAGAGTATAACGTCAGGGCAGCTAGGTGGCTCAGGGGATAGTGTCAGGCCCAGAGTTGGAGGTCCTGGGTTCAAATGTGGCCTCAGATATTTCCTAGCTGCATGCCCTGGGCAAGTCACTTAACCCCTAGTGCCTAGTCTTTACTGTTCTTCTGTCTTGGAAACAATGCACAGTCTTGATTCTAAGATGGAAGGTAAAGGTTTAAAAAAAGGGGCATCAGTATCACTAGGAGGCACTGGAGTTACCCTTTATATAATGTATATTATCATCATTTCTTATACCCACTTATTTTTTTGTATGCCATCTTTGTATACTGTCTTCTAAGAATTACCACAGAGCAAATTGCACTTTAGCTAAAGCTTTAATTTTATCTGGTTTTGCTCCTATTATTGCTGGAGGGAGATAAAATTTATAATTTGGGATTATGTGGGTTCTCTACACCCAAATCTTGATACTTTAACCTTGTTTCAGTTTTAGTGGGGGAGGGGAAAGGGGAAGTTTGCCTCTGTATTCATTATCTTTGTAGGCTATCCTGGTCAAGAACTTGATCCTTTAGGATATGAAGAAATGGACACAGGTAACATCATATTCAATTGTATCCTCTATTTACTCAAGTTACAGCTCTGCTTTTTGTTGAATTTTCTAAACCAAGTAGACAAATATTGGTAGCTCAGAAACTCGTGCTCCAAAAATAATAAATTATGTAAAGAGCCTGAGTAGGCACTTAGCTTTTTGTACCAATCTAGACCCTTTCCTAAGTTCGAATACCTCACCTGTTATGGAACTCACTTAGATGTTTTCTTTCTTACTGGGTTGGGTTTGGCCTTAGCAGGATTACTAAAGCAGCTTTTGTGATGATGAGACTGGCCTGTTAAGGTGGAAAAATAAGCAAGTTAATTGTTTCATTTGAAGCTGTGTTGAAATATCTGATGATAGTTACCCTCAAAGAAGTGGCCTGGCACTAACTGCATGATGGGGGTCTCCAAGATGAACCTGGGACATCTGGACTATATGAGGAATATAAGAACAAATTTTGGAAACTTCCAAAGGCTGGGCAGAAACCAGGCAGCTGTACATACAGGACCATCTAATAAATTTCAGACATTATTTGTGAGCCATTTGTTGGACCTGTTATGTCATCGATCCCTTTAGCTATCTTAATTTTGCTTCTATATGAAATAAGCATGTTGTATGTGACATAGTAATGTTCTGAAAGAGACTCAAGTCTATGGTTTGCAGGATCATATTCATACAAGAGTATTTTTTTTTTAAACTCACCTTAGAATCAATACTATGTATTGGTTCTGAGGCAGAAGGGTGGTAAGGGCTAGGTGATAAGGGTTAAGTGACTTGCCCAGGGTCACACAGCTAGGAAGAGATTTGAACCCAGGACCTCCTGTCTCTAGACCTGGCTCTCAATCCACTGAGCCACTCAGCTGCTCCCAAGAGTATTCTTTATCTATAGGAAGTCTAAGGCCAGTATGAAATTGTTTAGGAGAAAGGATAGGATGTAAGTGACTCAAAAGCTTTTCTTCATTTTTTGCCTTTGTTAATTTACTTTTGGTATATTAGAATCACCTTGACTAATTTTTGAAAAACATTTTGTAATCCCCACATACATTTCACTAATTCTTAGATGTCCTCTATATCACATGGCATGTAGATGATTTTGTTTTTCCCATTTCCTCCTTTAATCATATGTCTCTCTGCCCTGCTATGTACCTGAAACGTTCATCTTTCCTTTCTTCCAAGCTAGGAACCTCTCTTCAAGCTTCTAATTCCTAGAACTCTAATACTTTGGAGTGTGATATAAATCTTCATCTTGAGATTGAAAGGAAATAAAATGGAGTGTCAAGTAGAAAAAAAAGGGGAGACTTCCCCTCTCAAGCTGTGCACCTTATATTGAGCTGGCCATCCCTTTAGGTGTCAGGTGGTCTCTAATATGAAGGGTCTATAGGTTTTCATCACCTGTATGCAGGCCCACTCGGCTTCATGGCTGAAAATGTGGTTGGTTCTAGTGATTCCAGAGAAAAGACACTTAGCTTCTCTATCTACCTTTCATAAGATAAGGGCATGAACAATCTTTTTATCACACTATTTGCATTCATATTTAAGTTATGGTGCCTACCATGTTCCCTGATTGCTGGCTTGGAAGCCCAGATGCTCTGGGCTGTAGGGTGGGTGGGGGGGATTAGGCAGGAGGCCAGGGCAGTGGACTATATTGGCCAGGAGGAGTTACAGAGTTTGCTCTGTATCCCTGGAATGGTACGGAAATGTGGGAAGCTAAATTTGCCTGAAGGGCACTGAGGGAACCCAGTGTCCCTTAGTCTGACAGGAACTATCCGGATCCCCAGGTCCTAGGGGTGGGGGGTGGGGAGTGCCACAGATCCCCAAAGTCCTTAACTCCAAATTTAAGATGATATTACTATTTTTTTGAGAGAGGCAAGGTATAGGGGAGGTAGGCCAGTACATTTGAGATCACCTTTAAGGAGAAACAGCATGGTATAATAGAGGTAGACCAGGAGTTGGAAGGCTTAGGTCTGGGTCTTGCTTCTGCTAACCACTTACTGTGATGACCTTGGACAAATCACAACTCCAGTTTCACATTCCTTCCTCTGTAAATTGAGACACCATTTGCATACAGAATTTTAGGGCTTAAATGAAGTTTTGTTGATGGAAGCACTCTGTGACCATAAAATCACTAACACTTGGATAATTTTAGGAAAAATATTCTTCAATGCAATGGACATCCTAGTTCTGAGAGCCAAGACCATATATCAAAGCTTTCCTGTATTTGAACCCAAATTAAAATGATGTGAATGCTTAGAGATGGGAGGTTCTGGGTTCAAATTTGATCTCACACTTCCTAGCTGTGTGACCCTGGGCAAGTTGCTTAATCCCCATTGCCTAGCCCTTACTGCTCTTCTGCCTTGGAACCAATACATATTATTGGTTCTAAGGCGGAAGGTAAGGGTTTAAAACAATTTTTAAAATAAAAAAAAAAAAAGATATGAATGCCTTTAAAAAAAACCAACAACTTCCTATCCTAGTAATGACTTAAGACAAAAGGGCAAGGGCCAAGCAAATGAGTTAAGTGATTTGCCCAGGGTCACATATCTAGGAAGTGTCTTGAGGCCAAATTTGAACCCAGGGTCTCTGATTCCAGACTTGGCATCACCCACTGTGCCATCCACCTTTCCCCATGAATGCCTTGTAAAGGCCAGAGGATCATCCTATCCAGATCTTTGAAACTCCTGTTTCTCAGGTAATCTCCCAGGGTGTTTTGGAAGAGTTCTCCCATCATAGCTCTACATAGATCAGTCTAAAAAGCTTCCAGTATAAGACTTGGGTAAAGCAGGATAGTTTGGTGAGGAGCTGCTGTGGGGAAGGCTGTGTTCTTTCTCCTGGTATTTTAAAAAGTTAATATTTGCCAAAAATTTTCCTGGGTAGTAATTTCTACCCAGCGAAACAAAAGCATTTGCTGAGCTCACTGTTTAGGATCCTGAATTTTCTGCATGCCTCATTGGACACTTCTTCCTTAAGGAGAACTCCCTTTAGGAAACAGACACATGTCGGAGGAGGTAGAGGCCAGGCAAATACAGCTGAGGCTGACCTCAGCCTGAGGGCGGCAAATTACAGAATGATTCAGAATTTTCATTTACCCAATTTGGAAAGACAGGATTTCTTTCAATGAATGATGAGCCTCAGACCTCTGAAAAGTAAATTTAAAATAAATTCAATTTACACACGAAAAGTTTAGAAGCTAGAGGGAGGAAGTGAAGCTGATCAACATGGGTTTAGTTTTACTTGGAGTAGTTTGTTGTAACAGTGAGCCCTCTTCATGAAGGGCAAGGATTCTTGACAAGGAGATTTTTTTTTTCCTTGTGGCAGTGAAGTATTTGCTTGGGGAAATGTCAGGAGAAAAAAATGTTTGTCTTAGAAATCCCCTTGGCTTTTCCCTCTCGCATTTGAACCAAAGGTGAGGTCATGAAACCTGGTGTTCCTCTCTAGTTCAACGCCCTAATATGGCCGTTTATCTTGGAACTCTCCATCCTGAGATGCTGTACAGTTTGTTTCCTGGAGATGTATTCCTGGAACCTGGACTGCCAAGCATCTGGCTCAAACCCCTCCAGACCCAGAGAGTTAACAGTCTGAGAACAGCCAAGGAAACAGATTGGCAGCAATAGGCATATTCTACCTGTATCTGGATTACCTCCCGCACAGGTCAGTGGATAGGTTGAGGTGAGATCTAACACGACTGATACACGGCAGTACGTCGCAGTGTGGGGCGAGATGGCCTGGCTGCTTTGGGGCCTCTTGTAATTGGGTGTGTGCCCTGTGTGTCCAGGGGGCACCTTTGCACTGTATCTGGTAGATCTTGGAGGAGACGGAGGCGAGACGAGTTGGGATAATCATAGAATTGAGAACTAAATCTTCAACTCTACTGTTTAGACGGGAACTTGGCTTTGCTACCCATTCAGTACCGTCTTACGATTTTAAATACAAGTCACCTGCCTGGAAGGAGGGAGGATAGGATTGTGGGAGTTGAGATCACCTCAGTGGCAGGAGATAGAAAGCTGCATTTTTCTCTGCTTCTTGAGTCTGTGTTATATTTTAGTTTTGGGGAAGTCTTGTATCAGAAGCTCAGCTATACATTTGTTTCCCATAAGGAAAGCGTAACCAGAGTGTGATATAAAATGGAAACCGGCTCCTGCCAATCTATACTGGGAAGGCCTTACCTATTGGGCAGCCAGGCGGTACGGTGGAGAGTGCTGGACCTGGAGTTAGGAAGACCTGAACTCAAGTCTTCTCTGACACTTGGCAGCTGTGTCTCTGGGAAAGTCACAATTCCAGGTTTCCTCCCCTGTAAAATGGGATAATAGCCCCTTCTGTTGTTTTGAGGATAAATCAAGATGATGTTTTTAGAGTGTTTTACAGTTAAGCCAGAGCCCTAGGCTCTTTTCCCAGGGCTCTCTCATGGGCTGAGAGAAAGGTTTAACTGAGCTAGTTAGCTGGAGAGAATATGAAGGGGGTAGCAAAGAACACACCATGCCACACAGAGCCTCGGCTCGTTTTTAAACCCTTCTGTCCTAGAATCAAGACTGTGTGTTGGGAGGAGCAGAAAGGGCTAGGCAATGGGTTAAGGGACTTGCCCAAGGTCACACAGCTAGGAAGTGTCTGAGGCCTCCTTTGAACCTCATTTGAACTCCCATCTTTAGGCCTGGCTCTCAATCCACTGTACCACCTGGCTACCCTTCCTTTTTACTTGCTTTTAAAAATTTCAACCCTTAAAATGCTGTTGAAAGTCATTGTTTAAGTTTCAGTCACCACAGATATAAGAGATTTGGTTTGTTTTCTAAACCCCATCTTTAGGTCGCTGAAATAGCATTTCCACGTGACCCACAGACTTGCATAGCTTGTGGGGTCAGCCCCTTCAGAGAGCTCAAGTGACTTGCCCAGGGTCCCACGGTCTGAAGGCAGTGTCCCGGGGTGCCCACCCTGCTGCCAGATGCAGCGCCCCGTGCACCTCCCCTCCCTGCCGTCGGCCTCCTCCTTCCTGCTGCGTCCCCCCAGCACCGCCCTGAAAGCTGGCCAGCCCTCGCGGGGGGGCCGAGGCAGCGGCAGACAAGGGTTAATAGAAATTTGTTTATTGAATCATGAAGTCGTCGTCACATGATTTTAATCAAAACACCATTTCCCTGACAACGAGTGATGTCAGGCTTGTTATTGCAGGAAGGAGCAGCTGTGAGGGACATTCAGTCTCCATGCTGAGTTGGAGTTGGAGCCTGAAGTCAAGTGAAACATCAATAAATAGCGGTTACAAAACCCCCTGCGGGTCACCGAATCCCCGCCCCTCCCCTTCCTTTCTCCCAGCCAGGACAGCCTGTCCTGGGCAGAGATGGCGCCCAGAGCCGCCCCCAGGGGCCGGGACGGCTGCCCCCTTCTGCCCCCTTCATCCTCGCACTGCGGAGGGTTCCAGGCAGGAGAGCCACCCGGGCTGGGCCCTGGGGCCGAGAACTTCGCTCTAGGCCCGCCTGTGTTCTAATCTATCTTCGGAAGCCAGAGGCCCAAACGTGGGGCGCCCCCGTGCTGCCGGGGCTGCTGCGTAGCTGCCGGGCTCCTAACCCTCCTCCCATAGTCTGGCTGTCCCTGGAAGGCCGGTGCTAGGAGGGCCAGAGCGGGCATCCCGGTCAGCATCCTGCTTTGGATGCGGTTCCTTTTCTTTTTTAAGCCCTCACCTTCCGCCTTAGAATAAGCACTGGGTACTGGCTCCAAGGCAGAAGAGTGCTAAGGGCTGGGCAGTGGGGAGGTTAAGTGACTTGCCCAGGGTCACACAGCGGGGAAGTGTCTGAGGTCAGATTTGAACCCAGGACCTCCCCTCTGCTAGGCCTGGCTCTCCATCCTCTGAGCCGCCCAGCTGCTCCCTGGATGCAGCTCTCCTAAGGAGCTTAGCCCTACTGGGGTGGCTGGCATTTGAAACTTTGAAGGACCAGATCTTGTCAAGAACACTCGCTTTCTTGTAGGCACGACAGTTACCTGGGCGATCTGTCAAGCCCAGCTAGAAGAATGTCTTCCTTCTGCCTGCAAAGAGTGACGGCATCTCGGCTTGGTCAAGCCCGGCCTATGGGCGCTCGGTACTGGCAAACATTTGGGGGCTCAGAGGTGGCGCGTGCAGGATCGGGGACCACAAAATAGTCAGGTTTTCCTTTTTGATAGTAATACTTCCTTGGCTTCTTCCAGTTCTACTATTCACTCAGGAAATTTGTCTATTATCTTTTTTTTTTTAAACCTCTTTAAACTAGTACATATTCTAAAATAGAAGAGCAGCAAGGGCTAGGCGGTTGGGTTGTGACTGGCCCAGATAAGAGCATTTGTTATCTTAAAGCTGCAGCTTGTCCCTGGGATTGGGCAAGGAGCCACCCCTGAAGGGTTAATGGGCCTTTCTGGTAAAGTCCTTTCTGGTGAGTCCTACCAGGTGCCTGAAGTTGGCTGCTGAAAACTCCCAGTTTCAGAAAATCAAGAGAAAAGGCTAAATTCTAACCCTCCTCCCCGCACCCCCACATGTCTGTCTTTGGGGCGGCTCACTGGATACTGAGTCCGGAGCGGGAGGAGGGGGCCTTTCGCAAGTGAGCAGTGCTAACTGCCTGGGAAGGAGAATGGAGCCAGATGAAAACCAGGGACAGATTCCAAGGGAAGACATCAACTTTGGAGATTCAAAAGAAAATACTTCAATTTGCCTATTTAATGTGTTTTTTTTTTTTTATTGTGAAATCTATTGGATGCCCCAAATCATCTCGCTAAGGACTATCCTCATGGTGGAAAAAGCCTAAACCAATCCAGAAACACGGAGGCTGATTTGTTTAAATTTCTTACAGCTTGTTAGCGGTGACATATAGATAGTTGGGACTAGAACCCAGACTGTCTCACTCTTGGTACTTTGCAGAGTATTCTGAAGCAAACATAGCATTCTGATGGTTTATGGGTAATCTACACACAAAGGAAAAAAGGGGGGTGGGGTGGGGTGGAAGGAAGGCAGAGACAAGGAGGCCCCAGAGATTCCAAGATGAATCTTCCACCGTGTCCAGAAACTCAGAAAGCAACGTCCCACTTTTCATCCCCTGCTCCAAGACGTCGCGCTGGGCCAGCTTGATGCGTGCCACGGGAATGCATTCCTTTTCATTAACTAATAAAGAATAATTCAGAGCATGCAAAGAGCTCTGGGCTCCTTGCCTGACCTCTCTGTCTGGCCGGAGCCTCTAACGAAGCGGTGTCAGCTCTCACCCTGCCGGACGACGAGCCTCGTGGACTTGGCTTCTGGGTTGGGAGCCTTTTGCGGATGCCCTTCCTTGTGAGAGCTGCGGCGCGCTCTTTTCCCGCTAGCTGTTCCTAGAGTCGTGTTTATGGATGGGGACACCGGTTTCCCTTCCTGCCTGTCATAGCCGCTTTTCTCCACCTCAAGGAATGGCGTGTCCTGAGATGGGTGCCCCTGGCTAGGGGGGGGGGGGCTGAGATGATTGCCCTCCTCCCCAGACCTCCCCCTTGAACCTCACTGATCCCTATTTCCCTTCTCTAAGAGATAGCTATCCCTTGGAAGACTTCCTGAGAGGATCTGCTAGTGGATGCGATGAAACTGAATTTTTTTTTGCACCGGAAGGACCCTCCGTGTCCCATCTCCCCATAGGACGCCCTGGAGGCTCACAGCTCAGTTTTCCCTGCCATGAGTTAGTAGCTGAGGTAACATAGTACTTTGGGGGGGGGGGCAAAAGCCCTTCACCTGCATTACCTCGATTCATCCTCGGAATCCTGTGAGTTAAGCGAGGTCATTATTCCCATTTTTATAGATGGAAAACCAGGGTGGAAAGAGGTTGAGTAATTCATGAAGGGCTTTGCAGCTCAGTGTCTGAAGCAGGACTTGAACTCGGCACTTTGTGACTCCAAGTTCAGGCCTGTAGCCATTACACCACCAAGCTGCCTTCTCGGGCCTTTCTGCTCCCCCCTGGCTTTACCTCGCTGCCTCGTCTTGTCCTTCCCAAACTGCTTCTTCCCTCCCCTCCCTCCACCCAAGCTGCTTCCCTGTAGCCCACCTGCCAGGAGAGTGCTTTGAATCTGCCATTTCCCTGTCAAAGGCTGACTGGACGAGGTTGCCACTGGACAGGGGACGGACAGACTGACCCGTACTGCAGTTTCCTGTGCTGCTGCTCTGGGTGCATTTGGGGATTTTGCCTTCTCTCCAACGAGACGCACCCGATATCGCGGCAGGTCTTTGGGAAGGAGACCTGGACTTTGCTAGGCGGCAGGCCCCGGAGGGCGGCCCGTGCTCTCTTGGCTCCATCCCCTCTGGCCTTCTAAGGACCATCCGGACAGATCTGGGAACAAATGGCGTTTGGGCCCCAGCCCCCACCTTTCCGGGACCTTAATTACTGACTAACGCTGTTCCTGTGACCCAGCAGCAGCTGGAGGGGTGTACGTGGGGCTGTCATGTCTCTTTTGTTGTCTCCAGAGCGGTTGCCTGGGCTTGGCAGGTGGTTTGGCTTTGGGGGCCCGTGGCTCCCCGAGGAGGCTTGTAGAAGAGCATTGGGGGGTTGGGGGGGTCACCTGTGCTGACGTGGCTGGGGAGCCCCCAGAATCCTGTCTACCAAGCCTGAGCCTCCCATCTCGGATGTGAATGGCAAACGGGCAAAACCAGCTTTTCCCCGGGTGAGAGAGTAAGAGAGCCGGTGACACTCTCGAAACTCGGGTCCTTGCTTGTTGGGGTCGGGAGATGAGAAAGTTAGAAAAACGTGGCGAGTGCCAGTTGGATATTTTTAGTGGTTCGGTCGTTTCAGTCATGTTCGGCTCTCTGGACCCCACTGGGGCTTTTCTTGGCAGAGATAACGGGAGTGATTTGCTGTTTCATTCTCCAGCTTTTTACAGATGAGGAAACTGAGGCAAACAGGGTCGTGACTCACCCGGGTCCCACAGCTAGTGTCTGAGGCAAGATTTTTTTTTTTTTTTAAACCCTCAACCTTCTGTCTTTGAGTCAATACTGTGAATTGGCTCCAAGGTAGGCAATGGGGGTCAAGTGACTTGCCCAGGGTCACACAGCTGAGAAGTGTCTGAGGCTGGATTTGAATCTAGGACCTCCTGTCTCTAGGCCTGGCTCTCAATCCATTGAGTTACCCAGCTGCCCCCTTGAGGTGGGATTTGAATGTGGGTCTTCCTGACTCAGCCAGGCCCTCTCTATCCACTGAGCCCCTAACTGCCCTCAGTTTGTCCTAAGATAGCCAAAAAGACTTAATGCTGAGTTCTGCTCTAAACACTGCAATGAATGAGCTGAGGCAGGCCAGTATGTTTTACTGCCATTATGGAGGGACTTTAGAATCTCTTTTCAATAACTCAGGTGAATCACCGGCTATAGTTTTTGAAGTTTAACGGGGCCAGGCGGAGCGGAGTTTTCTGTAAGGCTGGGCAGATGCCCTGTGTTCGAGGTTAGGGACCCCAGGATGGCTCCTTTCTTTACCCGCACATCTGACCCCAAAGCTGGGGAGTGAGTTCTGGGCAATCAGGAGAGCGATGGATGGCTGCTGAGGTCTCGGCAAACTTGCTTTGCCTTTGGGATTTGGGCTGCCACTCAAACGTGTAAAAATGGCAGAGAATTTGCTGAGCCACAGAAGCAGGATGAAAGCTTCCTGTGGCTAAGCTGGGGGCGGTCAGCAGGTACAGATGCAAATGTTTGTTTTCGGGGCTGACTGGGGAAGTCGCTTCTTGGCCAGGATCTAGTCCCTTCTGTCCCTAGGCATCTCGGTGGGTTCCGCTTCCTACACACTTCCAGTGAGTCAGTCATTAGCAATGTGGCAGGTTCATTCATCCAAAAAAATCGGAGCGAGTGCCTACAGCATGCTGAGTGCAAACCCCCCGGGTTTCGGCCCCGGGTACCGTGACTGCTGTCTGGCGAGAAAGCCGCCTTAGAACATGACCGTCTCGTCTGGCACGGCCGGTGGCTCCTCCAACACGCCTGTGTCTGAATTTGAGAGCCATCCGTGTGGCCGTGAGGGGCTGCTCAGGGGTTTACGCTGCCCTTCGTGCCCTAAAATGACCAGGGAGTGCTGTACTGTGTGGGCGGGGCCGCTTTATCCCCGAGGAGTCCCGGCGGCCACCCTGGTGCCTCCCAGATAGCCCGGGCGGCTGACGGGCCTCTGCTCTAGCGACAAGATAGGATTTCTCCAGCTCGCAGTCCCTGATGATGGAGCGACCGCTCCGCCTCGGTGTTTGGATTCCACAGTCGAGGCTGACAGACGAGTGCACCGTGCAGTGCAGCTGAGGCAGGGGCCTGGCGGGTGGGGGGTGGGGGAGCGCTGCTTGTGCTGTGGTTAGCAGTCTGCTGCTTTAAAGGGTAACACATGCGAGGTATTATTTACCCTGCTGACGTCAATGAGAGCACATTATCGACTCTCCTTTGCTGCCTGAAATAAGCACTGGAGCTCATGGGACACGACACCCCCACACACATTTCCAGTGCCATGTAGGGGCTTCGCAGCAGAGGAGTTAAGGCTGGGGAACAGATACCATCAGTCCTGGGCCTCCCGGGGTCAGGCCCCTTTCAAATGAAGCTCACTCGAGTGCTAATAAAACACTGTTGCCTTTATTTTCTGTTAATTCAACAGGGATTACACATAAAAACATTTTCCTAGCAGGAAACAACCCCATTAGATTACCTTTTGGTACAAAGATCACTGCATCTTCCAACAATTTCCTAACACTGAGTGGTGATGGGGATACATTTTGATTTTTTTTTTTTTGTATCAGAGTCGTGATTTGCTTTCAAGATACCCCAAAACAACAAACACCATTTTTCTTAAATTAAAAAGCCCAAAATCAAGAGGAAACAACTCATTAGATAGAATTTCATCAAAATCAAAGAGGAAAAAACTCGCAATTAGATAGAATTTTATCAAAACTAACCCTTTAACGGCCAGCCCAAAGAAGAATCGCCCTCTTCACCCTCAGAAATAAAAGCAGCTTGTTTCGCCCTTCTCTGTAAGGGGAAAGAAACATGCTTGTGTTTTTCTGTGCCACAGAAAGAGATGGTAACTTCTAATTCCTGACAGCTTCCTTTTCCAACGACTGCATATCACCACCACTAGAACTGCCATAGTTTAGGCAAAAACTAAAGCAGTTTATTAGATACTGTCTGTGGTAAACCCAAATTTAATTGCCTGTGCCAACTTAATACTGCTTGTGTTTGGGATCATTTTCTCTATGACAGCACACACATATTTCTACCTGTTTTGAAACATCCTCCTTTTCCCCCTGAAAGGATTATGAAGTTTTGTCCAATGAAAATGAATTATTTTTTTATCCCTGAAAAGGTTTCATCGGTTAGTGGGGAATCTTATCTAAAGAGTGGTGGATCTGAAACCTTGTTACCTGAAGTCTGAAATCCCTCAATGAAAATTTCTGAAGCTGTGATGGGAACCTTAGAACTACTCTAAAAACAGTAAAGTCACAGGAAGCATCCTATTAGGAGAAAAGGTAGAAAACACAGGAAGAGGTGATAGTGTACAGGAGGGCAATGTCATAGTATCGGGAACCGGGAAGGGTCTGTCCAGTCCTCTAACTTCAGACAAGGCCATGTAGGCCAAAGCAGGGAATCATAATATGAATTGCCTCTTCAAGTCAATGCCGTCTACTCATTCTTCACACCCATGCATAATCCTGTTGAACATCTCAGGAGAGAGGAGACTCATCTGTGGATGAGAAGTCCCAGGAGTAGTGAGGGAGCAAAGAATTCTGCAGGCAGCATTGAATGCATC
Organism: Gracilinanus agilis; assembly: GCF_016433145.1. Lineage (NCBI taxonomy): Eukaryota > Metazoa > Chordata > Mammalia > Didelphimorphia > Didelphidae > Gracilinanus > Gracilinanus agilis. The sequence goes on along the minus strand of NC_058132.1, from coordinate 193,347,198 downwards.
CACTCAACCTTGTATTTTTACTCTCCTTTCCCCACTTTTGATGCTTAGGTGAAAATCAGGGAACAAGAAAGGGCAACCTTGGGAACTAAGCTTTCTACGCTGTGCCAAGCTGGTGAGACCAATATTGGGAATTTACATCAGTGTTGCTTTTAGAAGGTAATGACTCATCAGGTTTGGAATGCAAGTTATCCAGAGCATGAATTTATTTTAAATGTGAGCTAAGGGACCACAGTCTGATATCGACTTGTGAATGGCAGGCAGAACAGAAAGCATTAAGAGCCTAAGATGTAGGTAGTTTGACTGTGAGGATCTTCAGATATCTAAAGGTACATAGCATCAGAGAAATGAAAGTTTCCATAAGCCTACGACACCTACGTGAGGGATGTTTTCAATAACCCTATCCCTGAAAGAGTTTAGCCAATTGTAGCAGGAGTAAACTGGAAGTCACGGGGAATAATCTACCCTCATACCCACCCCAGATTCTAAGGAACCTAAATATTTTTCCTCTAAAGGTTTAGGGGTGAGCTGCACTTCAGTGCTGCATCCTACCCCCCTCAAAAAAAATCCTATAATCCTAAAGTAATTAGCAGCAGCACAAAGGGTGGTACAAAGGTAATGCCTCCCCTATAGGTTCTGAACAACCATAAAATGGAGGGTTACCACCTTATCCCAAATGGTGATTTCTTTTGAGGCCATCATTACTATAACTAATGGGTCCATATATACCACTTCTCACCAGTACTCAGTAGGTTGTTCCACATCAGCTGGGCTGGGCTCTAGGCTTCTTACCTGATTTCACAAGGGATTAACTACCTCTCCTTAATCTTGAAGCCGAAATGGAGACATAAGGGGAAAAGGTCCATGTTCGTAGCCTTGAGCTCACCTAATCCCCCCCAAAATGTGTTTTTATGTATATTCTAAGAACATTTCCCCTTCCCTGATTCTGTCCATTTTCAGGGGGAAAGAGGGGCCCAAAGAGAACAGCATCAAATTCTCTCCTGTCCCCATCAAGGTGGGAGTAAGGTGTGAGGCAGAGGTCTGGGGTAAGAAATGGTTACACTAAGATGGGCCGAGTCCCTGAGTCGTGTCTCTCCTTGGTGGTGGTCCAGGTGTTTTCTGTCCCTTGGGGAGGCTACCAGGGCAGACACCCATTTTGTCCTCTGTCCATCCCCTTTAGTCATAAATGGTGGGAAAGTTATGATTGAAAGAAATGAGGAGAGTGGATGCTGGGTCTGGGCCTGCTGGTGTGCAGCTTAGCCACCACTGATTTAAAAGTAGAAGATCCATCTTCTTTATTCTTTAGAAATACACTGTAATTGCTTTACAGGGTCCAGCATATCAGTTGCATGAAAATATTAAAGACAAACGCACCCAACTGGAACTCACAGAAGTAGTGCTGTATCCCCCCCCCAAAGCAAAAGACTAATCCCCATGATCTAAAAGAAAAAAAAATGTACCACACACATATTGCACTTCCCTCCGTGTGAAATTTTTACCCCATATACATCTCACCAAAGTTTCTTCAGAGGCATCTCTTATTACAAGATAATGAAGCTAATAATTACTATACAGTAGTGTACACTCTGCTAATGTCAAACAGATGCAAACAGAAGCAGCTATTTCAAAGTAGCATCAATATACAGTGGTACTATGTCCTTTTAGTGTTATTTTAGTATTTGTTTAAAGAAAACTATATGGAGTTTATATAGGTCACTGGGGAAGGAACAGAGCAAATGACCTAATCGGATAGAGCTAACTAACCAGTGGGGAGAATCTTCTCTGCCTCTTGGTTTAAACACTGGTAAATACAGATTGTTACAGGAATTTATTGATTTCTCCTTGAAACACATTGGTGTTTGGACTACAAAGACCAGCCACAGAAGAGGCTGCCCTGCCTTCCCAGCTGACTCCTCCTGTAGCCAAGCTCAGTTATTTGGTAATACTCTTAGGCCCCACATTGCTCCACGTTGCACAAGTTCTTCTTCCCTTTGCCCCTGATTTCTTTAACCTCTGAATCACTTCTCCATCTCTTTTCTCAGTGGATTGGCCTTTCTGTTACTATGCAAACCTATGGTGGCTCCTTGGTTTCCTTTATTGGGCTCCGGGGGGCCGGGGGGTGGCGGGCAGTTGGCTACCCAACTGGCCTCTGCAGAGATTTTGGGTCAGTTGTCTGAGGGAAAGGGACGCGGGGAGAAAATGGAGTTATAAATCCTCAACCGCCACGGTTCCTATGCTTTTGAAATGGCTCCTATGTTCAAAATGGAAAGTATTTAAATTTTGTGAATACTAGAGAACGACACTAGTACGTCTTGGGAAACAGCCGTCCTCCTTCACTCTAGACACGAGCCCTCCCAGGATCTGCGACTGTTTGCAGCCTCGAAGCCATTAGAGATCGATGTGGCCTTAGAGAGAACACAATGCACAAAACAAACGTCTGTCATCTAGCAAATGAGGAAGCGACGTAAGGCAGCCGCTGCTATGGATGTCAACATTTTTTTCTTTCTGGCTTCAGTTCTGTGGAATCTTCTAATGTGACGACAGGGAGTCCCACCCAGACCCCTGCCTGCCTCTGCCCCGTGCACACACGCAGCCGCCCTGCACACGCTCTGAGCAGTGCCACCCCACCCCCCCAGACCCTTCTCTGTCCCGTGGAAGCCAACCCGAGTCTGTCCTCCCCCATCGGCGCCCCTGGGCTTTGCCCGCCTGACCCAGAATGTCAAGCCCACAACAGCGGCCCAGGAGCAGGCGAGCGGGCGGGGGCAGCTGAAATGGAATCCCCAGCCTGCTCCTGTGACCCAGACGAGGAATCCCTGCCTGGGGCTCCCGGAGGCTCGCTGCCTGCCGCTGCTTCTAACTCATTCTGGACAAATGCTAAGGTGTGAGGAGAGGTTCGGAGAGGTTCGGTTCGGTTCTCCTAATGGAGGCCGGGGCCTGGTGGGGGTCTGCTGAAATGGTTCCACGGACACTGAATATTGCTGTCATACACTGAACATTTCAAGCAGAGAAGCGAGTCCGGACGACAGAGGACGTGAGCACTGTGTGTCCCACACGGTGGAACACCCACTCTGATGTGACTTTGGATTCAGCCCGGGCACCAACGGGGCGCCAACGTCTGCCCGAAGGCTCGCTGCTGCTGCTTCCCGTGGGATGCCCCCACGTTCACTTTGCTCGTCCCTCACACGTGCTAAAACCCTACAGCACTGTCCGACCAAGCCGGAAAGCTTACTAAAGCACTAGCGACGTATAGCGTAAATGTCAAGTACGGTCATTACTTTTTAAGAGCCTGCAGGGCCCCTGCTGGTCGGCTGCTCCGAGCCCAGGAGCCTTCCCGAGGGCTGTGTGCGAGAAGCCGCTTCCTTCTTCCACTCAGGCCTTCCCGAGGCTTTGGGGCTTCTCCTTTCTGTGACACAGATGACATTTTTGAAGAACAAAGAGTGCCGACTCCGACAGTGCCGTAGCCCTTAGAGAGCCCAGACTCCTTCGGGCAGGGCTCCTCTCCGGGGGTCTGCGCCTTCCGAGGGGAGTCGCCCATCTCAGGGGTTCATTTCTAGCTTCTCTCAGCATCTGCAAAATGCTATTATCTATTAGTCAATGAACAAAGCTCATCACACTCCACAATTCAACGCCACAATACAACTTTCTTTTAAAATCTCCTGTGTACTCACAGTCCATAAGCATTCTTGATTTACCTTTTAGCGCCTAACACTTGTTGCTTTATTTCAGTGAAAAATATATTGCTTTTTTTTGGCCAGGAAAAAGGCCCTGCCGCATGTTCGTGCATTCACCAGGTTTCCCTTGATCACTGACTGGTATAACTTGGTATAAAATGAAGGTGTGAATTCCTTTCTTCCTACAAAAACGTTTTCTGGTGCTCCGGTCTTCCTCCTAACAGCTACATTCCAGTACCTGCCTCTGAAGCTCCTGTGGACAAGGCCAGGCTGAACTCCCCACCTAGCCTCCTCAGCCAGGCCCCGACAGTTCCAGTTGGGCAATTTTGACATTTCCCCAAAAGGGGAAATGCAGGAAAATAAGTTGTGAATTTCAGGTTGGAATAAAAACAAAAATCCACACTCTTTTCCTTTGCCCTGCTTGCCTTGCTTCCTGACGTGAACACTGCGTGCTGGGGCTAATTCACTAGGACATAGCCGCTGGGCTGAGGGTCAACAGCCTCTACCATTTCACAATCAAAAAGTCCAGGCAACTCGGAGAGCGCTAACGGGTCATAGCTGGAGGGGGACTCCCTTGGCCCGGAGCCCCTGGGACAGTCTGGTAATGCTACATTGCTTTGCTGAGCTGGGTCCATGGAATACTGGCAGGGGGCAGGATAGTCTGGCTCTGGGGGGGCAGCACCTGGCAGCTCACGAGTCTGATAGGAGAAGGGTAGGGGTGGGGGTGCCGCTGGCGGCTGCGGCGGCTGCTGCTGCAGCTGGGATGGCAGCGGAGGAGGAGAGCCGGGGACCTGGGAGGAGGGCAGGGGCGGGAGCTGCAGTTTGCGGTACTGGCCGAGGAAGGGGTCGTATTGCATTTGCTCTGAGGAAGGCTCTAGGACCGGGCTTAGCGACTGAGCCAGGCTGAACTGGGGTGGCTGCGACGGCTGAGCCTGAGGACTGGAGAGCTGCTCCTGGTGGGGAAGCGGCAGCTGCTGGTTTGGCCGTGGGTAGGAACTCTCCGCTATCTGCATCTGGTTAAAGTACGCCTGCAGCTGGGACTGCTTCTGAAGGAAGAGCCGTTTCTGATGAAGCCTGAATCAGAGACAATACACTGAATGAATACATGCTTCAAGGGATTCTAGCTTTAATAAAAATAGTGATTCTTATTAATTGTTAAATAAAATTTATAATTATATATATAATATATAAAAATGTTAATAAAAAAAGGTTCTCCAACCTCCTTCCCTCACCTGGCGAAAAGCAACATCAGCAACTGTTCCTCACGTCTAAAACCTCTGCTGGGTTCTCCCCCTCCCACCAAATTGGAGGGTTTCCTCAAGCTTTTCTCTGACACAAAGCCAGGCTCCAGACAGGGCTGGGCCCAGGCTAGTGTCTGCGTCCTGGCTGCAAAGTCATAGCCACCCACTGGTGAGACAGCATCAGAGGGAGCCCGGCCACTGCCCCTATCTAAGCAGGCCCTCCTCAAAGTCTCCAGTGTGGTTTCTAAACCCTGATGACTCCTCCCCCCCCCCCCCCCCCCGGGACTCCAGGAATCAATCCAGAAAAAATTACATCCATTCTCTTGCAGCCTCCACAGGAGGCTCCTAGAGTGGGACCTTGAAGGCAAGACTGATGGCTCCCTTTCTGGAGCACCTGGCACCTCATTTGGTTTACATTTTCCCCTCTGGAAACTGAGTCCAACAGACAAAGACTAGAGGGGAAAACCCTGGAGGACTGAGAGGCACAACTGATGCCTGTTATTCCTTGCCAGGCAAACACCTCCATTAGTGCACTGCAGAACTAGGAGCTCTTCGGGTGAGAGAGGCTCTCCCAGAAAGGCTATTTTCTACAACTAACACTGCAGGGCAGGAGAAGGGCTTCCCAGGGGCAGTGATTTCTGTGGCCAAAGGCTCTTACCTGTGCTCCTGCAGCTGCTGTTCCAGGCTCCGGGGAGATTCCTTGCAATATAGTTGGCAAGTGTTCTGTGCTTTTGACAGGAGATTGGGTTTCTGCAACAACAACATTTGAAAAAAGGAACTTAGGGAAAATGAGCTTGCCAGGATCTATCGATTAAGACTCCTTGGGCCTGGAGGATAATCTTGAAGACAGATCAGCTACAACCTTTGCAGGATATATCATGGTTACTGACAAGAAGGTAGCAGAGCCTTACAGGAAAAGACAGAATGGGGTGGAGTGAACTGATGATACCTGTTCTCAGTTTGGACCCTTCTGATTCCTTAGTTCCTCACTTCTATAATTTGTGGGACTCGGGTTTGAAAAAATTTTTTCAAATGAGGGTCCACTGGGAAACACAGATGGCCAGGCTGTCTCTGACCAATCAATACTTCAAGGACATTTATTTCCTGGGGCTTGACGACAGATTTCAGCCCAACTTATGGGTCTAATTACATTCCCAGAAGCCTCAAAGAGTACATGACGATAAGGAATGCGGCAGCGCAAAGTCACCACCACCCAGAGCAAATGTTTGCTTTGCTCACTGACAGATCCTGGCAAAGAAAGAAGGGGAAGGATCCCACCTGGAGTCTGTGCTGCAGGTATTGGGTCTCTAGGCTTTGTCGTCTGGAAAGCTGTGGATGCACAGTGTTTGGAAAAGCAGAGGCATTTTCCTGCTGCTGAGTGGCTTCCTCCTGAGGAGGGGAAGAGAAGAAAATGCAACTTTAAATTCCTGGAAAGGTTCTCAGCATCAGGGACTTTAAGGACTGAGAAGAAAAATCTCAACTCTTCATAATATAGCAGAGATTCCTTTGTGCCAGGCAGTGGGAGGGTCAACCACTCTGTGGCATATTTACAGAAAAAGAGAAAATATAGTTGTATGAAATGGAGCACACAAGTTTCTCCAAAGGTACTGACTAGACTGCACTCCCATCTCATGGTCAGAGAGTCTCTCCATGTCCAAGAGGAAAAGCTCTTATGCTACAGATGCTTCTGCTGGTTCACAAGCAGGTCTCTATTCTAATACTTTAGCCCTTGGACAACTCTGTCATTTCAATGATCGGGGTAGTCCTCCCTCCAAAGGTGTTCTAATCCTTTGTATTCTTGCCTGTCTTTCCCTAACTGTCCAGTGGTGCTACTCATCCTGCTGTGGAGGGGCAGGGAAGAACCTTCTTCTAGGGCTCTCAATGTTACATGGGTGCAATGTAGAACAAAGGCTGGCTGAACCTCCACTACTTTTCTCTCTCACTCTATGCCCAGTCCAATGTCTTTTCTGTTGACAGAACTCTTGCTTCTGCATGCATGCTTCTGACTTTTTTCCCATTAGTTTCTTAGATATTCTTGACCTTTTGTTCTTCCAAATGACTTTTGTTATTATTTTTTTTTGGTTCAATAAAATATTTTTTTGGCATGCTTTTGTATGGTCTCCCCATGGCACTTTGGATGACTTGATGTTTTGATTCTTTGGAGATAGTGGTTCCTTTTTATAACCACATAGCATCATAGAAAAAATACTGGTGTTAAAAATAGGTTTTTATTTTTAGGGAAAATCTTGGGGTCAATGAAAGTACTGCATAATTTCCCAAATGTAGTATAGCTCACTCTTTTCTTCCAAATTAATTCTAGGTCAGGCTAATCATAGTCAATCTGTAGTGCCTGCCCAAGACCTATGGACTAGATCTACAGACTATAGATTCTACAGGGTATTATAATCTGGATAATAGGTATTCTTCATCCACTTAGTTTTTCTTACGTAGATTATTACGTTGGATTCTTCTGAGTGTTGTGAATCTCATTTCACAATCAATACCCTGCAGTTTTTAGGACTTCATGCCATCTGACATATCAACTGCAAACATCTGGAGAACTTCCTGCATTTGAGCTTTTTACTGACATCCTCTATGACTGTAATAAACACTCTGGAGAGCACACATCTTCCCTGTTTAATACCTCACTTAATTTTAATAATCACAGGACTGATTGTTGTACCCATTTAAGGAATCTTGCCTGATATCAACACATGCATGAGAAACACTTTACTGGAAAAGCCTTTACAAAATTGTATCTTATTCAACTATATCAAATGTTAGAAATGGGTCAACAAAAAATAAAAAACCCTGGGATCTTGCCTATACCAGTAGTACTCAATCTTTTACTGAGGACTTCAAAGGGCTTTTGTTTATGAGGGTTATATAATTATGTCATAATAAATAATAGGTGGGTTATATATTGTTACTCACTGTTGAGATCAGAAGTAGGACTGCCTGGGGGGAGTGGGGTTGAGAAGTGAGCACAAGGGAAACAGAGGAGCAAGTAGCTGAGTACTTTCCAAGGTTTAACTGAGAAAGAAGGAGCTGATATAAGGTCATATTCTGAGGACATGGTAGGGTCAAGTGAAAGTTTTTAAGGGTGTTGTTTATAGTCAGTATAGAGGGAACCAACAGAAAGGGAGATATGGAAGTTTAGAGAAAAGAAGTGATTCTTAAGGGGGCAGCTGGGTGGCTCAGTGGATTGAGAGCCAGGCCCAGAGACAGAAGGTCCTGGGTTCAAATATAGCCTCAGACACTTCCTAGCTGTGTGACCCTGGGTAAGTCACTTGACCCCCATTGCCTAGCCCTTACCCACTCTTCTGCCTTAGAACCAATACATAGTATTGATTCTAAGATGGAAGGCAAGAGTTTTTAAAAACAAACGAAAAAGAAATTATTCTTGGGCCAATATGGGGAAGGAAATGGGATTGTGGGCATGTGGAATGGTAGCTTTTGTGAAGAGGAGGGATACCTTTTCACCAGATACTAGAAGAAAGAAAGAATGGAGAGTGATATTAAGAAGTTTTCAAAAGTAGAGAAAAGAACGTTCACTGATTAGCTCCTATTTCCTCAGTAAAGAATAAGGCCAGGTCCTTTCCAGAAAGGGCTGATGGTGGGGGTAATTATTTAGGAAGCTTGACGGCAGAGGATAAGGTCTGATATAGCTGCTCTGGAGAATGTATTTGAGCCAATTAGGGAGGATCAGAGAACTGATTCAGTGTAACAAGAGTCCAGATGAGAATAGCTAATATTTTTCATGGACTCAATACAGCGGTGTGACTTCCTCCAGCTCCAATTAGTGGCATGTGTGTAGGAGAGAATGTCGAGGGTAGCTGTAATCCAAGGCTGAAGATCGACAAGGTATAAGCAAAAGTAAGACAAGCAGGCAAGGGATTTGAGAGTAGAGGATATATTAACCTGAACTGGTAAACTCTAGGCTTAAGGTTGGGAAGGGAAGAAGGAAGTGAAGTCAGATCATAGGTGATGTTCTAGGAGATGACTAAAGGGTGGAGGAATTAGAAGTCATGATGAGGATGATTAATAGATTTGGGAGAAGTGAGATACAGAGAGAAACAGAATGAAAGAAAGTCACAGTTGGCTAGGAGAACTTCAAAATTCTTGATTATGGAAGTAGAATGCTATTGGGGTGGAGGTAGAATGGGGTGGAGGTAGAATGAAGGTATGGGCCTACTGAGAAGACTAAGGAACTCAACTGAAGGATGTATGAAGGAACATAAACTTGTATGGTAGTCACCTTGCATAAGAGGGAATGGGGCCAAACAGAAAGCTAGTCACTAAACTTCCTGAGGAAGAAGAAAGAATGACTTGGAGATAACTGCCATGAAGATCTGGCTAGGATGATATATGTGGATAAAGGTCACCTTAAACAGAGGTAAGGATGCTGAGAAACTGTAGCAAAGGTATGAAAATGGCAATAGGGAGCAAGGCTTATACATACTCTTCTTGGACCAGCAAGTTGAGGATCATCAAGGTACACCTAACCTTGGAAAAAATGGCCAGGGATCAGTATCTTTGGGGAACAGAGAAGAATGTGGGTTGGGGTGAATTCAGGTCCTTATTAGAGCCAGAGGTGCAAGGAACACAAGGAAGAAGTCTAAGATAAGGGTAAGTTTGTTAATGATAATACTGGAGTTCTAGAAAACAATGGAAGGTGCAGGAAGGGGTAGACTGGATTTTAGAAATCTAAGAAGGTAGATACAGAAGGAAAGGATAGGGAAAGAAAGGAAGGGGAGGCCTGCTTAGGGAGCTGAGGATTTATCATCACTGGGGTTAAGAGAGTTAGAGTTAAGAGTTTAGTGGATATGATAATAAAAGGAAAGTAAGGGGTGTAAGTTAAGTTTTGCAAGGTTTTGCAAGAAGCCATGCCTCTGGGCAAAGTTTGCAGTTGGACACTTGGAATCTTGGGAGAGTCCTGATGCCATCGTGGGGTATGAGACCAATTGTCAGTTGGGTTGTGCCCTATATAAGGGAGGCAGAGACTGGACCCTGTGACTCATTCTGGAGCCTGGGATCCAGAGTGGAAGGGTGGAGAATATGGGGTTAGATAACTTACTTAGGTAGCTATCTTAGCTGATCAATAGCAACATCTCATTGACAAACCCAACAATCTCTTAGGAAACAAAATATATTTCAAGCAACCAATTATTCTTCATCTGGCTCAGGGCTTGTCAGCCCTGGGTCAGCAGTTGAGCATTTATTCATCAATTTATTTTCAATCAAGCTACCATCTAATTTGTCTGTAGGCAAGCAGTGTCCACCAAAGCAGGCCAGATCGACCAGAGGCCTGCCTGGGCCAGTGGGCCTGGTTAGTTCAGCTATCAACATTCTGAAGCTGTTAGATATAATACTTATAACTAGGATCAAACTTCATTTAGGGATTCCTAATAACCCTCTTCCCTTCTACCAGTTACCCTTATAAAAGCTTTGTTTTCAAAAGTCAATCCAGCTACTGACCTTTTGTTGGTTGACCTGGCAACAGATCAGCCTCAAGGAAGTTCCAGGGCAAGTTGAAGGGTCAGAGGAGGTTCCAGTTTTACTCCCTGAAGTTAAGCTTAACTACCATCAGTAATATCATTAGTCAGACGTGTTACTAATTTATCATTGATATTCTGATATTATTGATTTAGTTATCATTAATTGAAACATCAATTGGTGCCAGGAGGCTAGTCTTCCTGAAGTAACATAAATTGGTTGAGGGGATTCTACAGGAAGTTTAGTTGTGTTATCCGATTTCCTGTTTATACCTAAGGAAAGTTTAAAGCTCCTTTGTCATCTGGAGCTTTTTGCTTTATCTTTTCTTAACAATTACATCTTTATAATCAAGTCCCTCAACGATCATAACAGAGGATGTAGTACTTTTTGTATTAAAGGCTATAGTTCAAGAGGCCTAGCCTGTGGAATATAGGTTAGGAATGCTTACTTCTGTATTGGTTTTAGTGATGTTAAGCTAACAAGCAGAAAGAGAGGGTTAAGTTAACCTTTCGGTGTTAATTTGAAGGTTCTGGACAAAAGGAGGAACTGTTTATTTCATGCTATTTTAATATATGTATTAGGTATTTATGTGTGTGCCTTGAATTCACAGTCATTATTATTTAAAATACCATTCTATTTTCCCCCAATTACAAGTAAAAACAATTTTTTACATTCTTAAAAAATTTTTTTTGAGTTCCAAATTCTCCCTCTTCCTCCAAGGCTCCCCTCCTCCCTCTGCCTGAAATGGTAAGCAATCTGATACAGATTTTGCATGACTCACAGTGATTATTTAAAGGGTCTAGTATACCCACCTGTGAGGCACTGCTGACAAGGTCTTGGAGTTGGGGAGCAGCTGATGCTAAGCTGGGTTCTGCCTCTGACCCCATCTGTTCATATAGCAACTGGACTTTGTTCAGTTCAAGAATTCCTTTGGTTCGGGCCAGATTCTGTAGGTGCTGTCTAAATGCTACAAGCCCTAAAAAGAAAGTAAAAAAAAAAAAAAAAACAACAAAAAAGAATGAGGAACCCTGATGAATACCCAAGGCCTTTTAGTAAACAACCTAATCAACGATTACAAAGCCCCACTGAGCTCCTATCATTTGTAATTTTGAAAACTAGTAGGAAGGTAGAGAAAATAAGTTACCTTGTGTGAGAGAGGTATCTGATGCCCTACGGCCTTCTCTGAAGCTTACTGGGGACCTGTTGTGAGTCTCCCGTTTCTGTGAGCTTAGCACCTGCATGGCTGGATTGGCAGGTCTTATGCTTATGAAAGGAGGTGTCAAGCGGTGTGTAGGCTGATTGGCCAACATAATGTCCTTCAGGGATGGGTTGTCCTCTAGAAAGTTCAGATCCCTCTGAATGGATCCCATGTCATACTCAGAATCCACACTGCCCAAGGAGGGGTGGTCATTCACAGAAAAGACTTTCCCTTCAAAAAACAGCAAAACAGATATAACCAACAACAATCTTTCTTTGGTCATGTACAGGCAGTTTACTAATCAACCAATATGTAAACTTTTCACATTCCTAGGCTAGATCTTCCAGGGGTGAAATGAACTATTTCTTCAACCTCCATATTTGAGAACAAATATAGTGGGGACAACACTAGCAGATGAAAACTCCTTAAAAGGTCCAGATATTCCAAAGTTCCAAGATTCTGCCCTGTTGTGATCTGGGCTATATAAGAATGAAATATAGACTAAAACTTGGGACTTGATTCCTAAATGTAGCCAACAATTCTCAGGTGGTAAGGGTACAGTGCTGTCCTGGCATTTACCTGTGCCAGGCATCATGACTAGCTGGTTGGTCACTTCTGCCAGTGTGTGACGTCTCTGTCCACAGCGTGTTGACTGGAAAGCATCAAATGAATGGCTAGGGTCTTCCTCAGACTCTCCTTCTGTCTCTATTCCTTCATCAATGGAGGTCTCCATCATATTACTAGGCAGTGATTGGCATCCTTTTCTCACCATTATGGGGGGCACTGGGTCCAGCAGACAACCATTCACCTACATTCCAGAGGATAAGAATGAAAAATGTCAGCCACTGTTCTACTGAAATAGAAGATGTTTCTATAAAAGAAGCTTAGGGGAAAACTGGAACCCGAGTGAAATATGGAAATCTCACATGGCATTTTTTTGTTAAAAATTTAAGACAAAGAGTTCAGTAAGACCCATTCTGTGCTCCCTACAAGATAAAAATCTGCTCTTTCACAAACTGGCAACTTCTTTCAGGGTGTTCTGTGGTTCTGCCCTCTCAGAGGTACTCTATACAGTATTGGAATTAGCCAGCTTTTTGTTTTGTTTTTTTGAGAGGGGGAAAAGTGGGAGGGGCAAAACAGTGGTGAGGAACAAGAGTTCTTTACATCTGATGCACTGTTCAGAAGGGAGGAAATGTCAATATTCTTCATGTTTTAAAGCCATAAATTACAGTAGCAGGTTCCCAATACACTTTTGTGCTCACAATCATACTCCCTGCCTGCTGGATTTAGTTTTTAATGGCCCTATAAGCCTGTGGTACACAAGTGTGAACATTCTCTGCTGAGGCTAGAAATACAACAAAGGCCTGAAATAATCCTGTATATGGTCAGTGATTTCCATTATAATAATGAACGACTTGCATGCCTCCAAATCCAGGAGAGGTTAATAATGAGTGCCAAAGCTCTGAACTCACTCTCCATAGACAACACATGCAACAATCCGCATCTCACCTCTAGCCTTAGCTCAGTCTTGCTCAGAGGTTAGAATTTAGCATGGTGGAGCCAAGCCTTTCTAAGCTATTGCCAAGAAAAGGCCACTGACACTTGAAAGATCTACTGTAGGGTGGGCAGAAGCAATAGCATCTAGAAGGAAGTTGCAGCCTGGCTGTCTCCTGGATGGTAAAAGCTCCAAGAAAAAGCAAGTCTTTGTCTTGTTACTTGAACTGTCCCTCTTTGTGTAAGCTAATCATGTATAGCCTGTGAACACTGCTTGGCTGTAAGTGACACTTTCACCTGGAAGATGGTGTTTTCTTTGGAGGCAGGACAGGCCCATATATGAGATGACGTGGAACCTTCCTGTGCCAGACACTTTCCTTTTCTTGCAGCCAATCATTTTGGAGGAATTTTAGGTTCTTTATTTGGAGAGGGAGACTTGGGTGACTCAGACCTTTGTTTGCCTGTGCAGAGGTTATGCCATGAAAATAGCTCTGGGGCTGTGCCATCCTTTGGAACAGGGTGGCTGCAGCATTTTAAATAAAGGGCATTTGGAGAAGAAGTCAAGTGAGGTCTCAAAAGGAGTGTTTCTTCAGGGCTTACCCAGCCCCTGGCACCCCAGACCTCTAACCCTGACAGCTATTTCTGTTCTTGGTGTGGACTTCCCCCCAAGCTTCTTCTGCCTTTCTTGGGAGGCTTATCATCTTCTTTCAGAACCAGGTGGTTGCTTGAGAAGCATCTTGTACATCCACTTTGGCTTTTGAGACTTGTCTTATTCTACCGATTAAGTTTTCGAAACTGGTCAGGTATATAACAATTCAATTTACTAAGCCCCTATTTTGTTTGAGGGGCTCCAAGAACACAAAGATGATGAAACAAATAAGGTCACACTGCAAAGTCCAGGGAGTGGAACAAAGACCATGTATTTTGCTGCTCAACAATTTTAAATTTATAACTTCTACGAAAATATTACTAGCCAGCAGGGACTAATTTGGATATTGCAGTGGATTTGTTACAACCTCTTGCACACTCACAGAAACTTGCTACATACTGATATGACTCTTGGGATAGGAGAAAAACAACTTCCAATTTTCCCTTCTTGGATGAAAGAGAGGTTTGAGAAGGCACTATGGGTTAGTCCTGTACTTAAAAGATAGAAGTGCATTTAATAATGGGCTTGGGCTTCCTGAAATAGCAGACATTCATTCTGTCCCATCTTTCTGGACTTCAGACTTTGTCTACTTGGCCCTAGGCATCTTTGGAAAAGGGCAACTTGATGGCACATCAAATGGACCCAGGAAAAGCTTATGCTCACCAGGATCATCTTAGAAAGGATATATTCTCTTACCACATTAGTTAACTACAGTTAGGATTTTAAGAAACAAATGTTTTTATATATGATTAACCTACTTCCTCACAAAATTGATTTAGTCCAATCTGAGGCTCTGGCAAACAGATTAGATAGCATAAACTCTTGCTCTCCTCAGCATACTTCAGAATCTGATCTTTAGTGCAGCATATCTCTCTCCTTTCAGTAATAGCTCTTTAAATGGCATGGTGGTGACACCAGGAGAAATTCTCTTATGCTCTGAGGCTCGTTCAAGTTAGAACATGTAAAAAGTGGCAACCAGTCTGGTTATGGCTCAGCTGCTCTGGCCACTGGAAACTTCTTGCCTCCCCCCACACTGGACTATTCTCAACAGCCTAACTTCAATTTGCCTCTAAACATTCCCATTTACATAGAGTTGTAGGGCTTACTCCCCACCTCACCCCCAACACTGTGAGGTAGGCACAGTGAAAATATTAGTACTATTTTACAAGTGGGGAAAGTGAGTCTCAAAAGATGTTAAAATGACTTGAATGTGATTACCTGTCTTGTAAATGTCAAGGTTGGAACCTGAACCCAAATTTCCTGACTCCAAGTCCCATACTCTTTCTTTCCGTTTCCATGCCATTATAAGAGGGGGAATAGTATTATGAATTTGGAGCATACTTTTAGAGCCCTGGTGCATGCTTTTCCTTCTTCTTCCCTCCTTTGCCAGATTGGCCCAAGAACCAAAGGAAGTTAATATACCTAGCCCAGACCATCTTAGTTTGGCATCAAAATGGGCAGAGGTACCATTATCATACATTGTAACCTTAGAGTAATAACAAAAAGTGCTCGACGGGATTGTATAACATTGGAAATGAAAGGGCATCTTAACGGCAGCTGGGTTGATTATTGATCAGATGAAAGGAGGGGTATAATGATGCTTTCAATAGCAGTTTGGGATTCCCTTCTTCACAGTACTTTAAAACTTTTAGGCATTCTGTGGCAAAAACAGCTGGCACTTCTAGTATAATATTAACCTTTAAAAATAAAAGATATTGTGTTCTAAGAAATAAACTCTGCTACCTGAGATACGCAAATCAAAGGACTGGAAATATAACCTGGGCCAGGGAGATCTCTAACACTTTGCAAGGCATTCATTTTTCATTCTCCCTTAAATCAGTTCACAATGATAAGAAACCAGGTACACAGAAGTCACTGGAGTATTGAACCCTAAAGAGGACTGACTCAAAACAGTCCATGTTCTTAACAACAAGGGATAAAACTAATAAAAAATAATAAGAACGCTTGAAAAATAAGATGTTCCTGTACCAACGAATAGTATCATTTATAGCCAACAAAAATAGCAAAAGTAAAAAAGCTACATTATACTACTACATTCTAAAACAAATGTCAATGTAGTCTATGAAAATTCATTACCATACACCCATTTTCATGGCCCAGTTTCCCCCCTTCTGGTGGGCAGAAGAGGAGTGGTGATTTGGAAAATCTTATTATTAGCCTCTGTGGTCCCTTCAAAATGAAAACAGGAAGGGATTATGAAATACAAAAACTTTTCTGCAGTACTCACTACCTTCAAAACAACAAATACAATGAAAATTCATTCTCTAAACTAAACTTAAAATGAGAGGCCAAGTATCAGTTTTCAGGGTCCATTTGTAGTTGCTTTTACAGTGACCCTAAATTTATGCTGTTCCGAGGATTTGAACTGAGGAAAGGAAGCCATGGATTTTATTACCACCTTTAACCCTTAATGGCTGGGTAAACACATGAACAAGTCACTTAATTATTGGAGAGTCAGTTTTTTCATCTGTAAAATAGTGATAATAATACCTTCAAATAGTTTTATTACAGGTGTGTTGTGAGCCTTAGTTGAGGTAATGCAGAAGTGTTTTGCGAAAATTAAAACCTATATAACAATCAGTTGTAATTTATAATCAAAATCACCATCATCAATACCATTAATACAGATGCAGGATACTGAAAGTACCACAATTTACTACCATAACCTCAAGGATTAATGCAGTCTATCTGGCAGATTTTAGACAATTATAAATAATCAGGAAGTATGGATGAGAAAGGATTGTGAGAACTAGAGTTTAGACACATCTAGCCTAACCCTATTAATTTCACAGGTAACAAAATTGAGACCTGTAAGAGGTGAAATAACTTCCTGAAAGTCATACATATAAAACTGAACCAGGATTTGAACTCAGGTCCCCTAATTCCAACTTAAGAGTGCTCTATCACACCATAGGGTCTTCTTAATATCTCTCCTCAGTTCTCTGGGATTGGAATCTGAGCCTTTAATGAAGATCACAGGCTTAATGTAGGAAGATGAAGTCCCCTTGAAATTTAGAAAAAATTGTCAGTTTAATGAGGGCAGAAATGTAATCAGTGAATAAAGGTTATGAAATGCTTCCTAAAAATATAATCTGTAGAAAATACTACAACCAAACATACATCAAACAACTTGAATATAAAGGTGAGCTACAGTCATATTTGACAAATCCATAGAGTTGCAGAGTTAAAGGAGTAGAAAAGATCTCAGTGGTCATCTATCTCAATTCTTATTTGAATCCCCCTTTTACCATTCCCAACAAGTAGTCTTCTTAAACTTCTTAACTTTTGCCAGAAGCAAGGAGTGTGCTACCAGGTGAGTTAGCTGGTTTTCAAAGGCTCTAACAGTTTCTATGTGTAGTGATTTATAGGTCTCAAAGGAGGCAGCGTTTAGGGAGGGGAATACAACAGGCAAGAAATAAACCTAGCTGGTTTGCATAGCAGAGTTATATCAGGACTTGTCCTACTCTATGCAAGAGCATTAAGAATTATTTTGAATTTTCCCCCTGTAGTAGTAGATTTAGAAATAAGGTAATTAAGATTAGTAAATAAATGGGTTTGCAAAAGGGGTTTTGCATCTTAGGTTGTCAAACAGATTGGAGGGTGCAAGCAGGGTTTGGAACATAAGGCATGCGGGCATAGTTCTGCTTGGTAGCAGTTAGGAACACTGGCTGGCTGGAAAAACAGTTTGCTGTGGCTGTGTGTCTCTTTAAGTTAAACAGACTAGAAACCCTGCTTTATTTTCTACTGAGAAGAATTAAAGAATAGAGAAGAAAAGCTGAATCCCAGTAAGATCCTTGTGGTAAGCAAAATCTTAAGCTGGTCTTAAGATTTAGCTTGGACTCTTTTCCCAGGCCAATTTTTGTCTGAGAGAGAGATTTGAAATATCCTAAAGATTTCCTGGTTCCTGTCTTCAGAAATCATCAAGAAGAAGGCAGTGAGTAAAGACAAACCTTTGCTTTGCTGGCAATTTGAGATTTCTCTCATTGCCAGGTAACTGGTAGATCAAGATATTTTTAGGCCTCCCAGGGCCAATATGTTTGGAGGCAAGATATAGATAAATAAGTGATAAGTTTCCCTTAGTGGTAAATTAGTCAGATAGCAGTTTTATTTGGGTTTTCATAGTTATCTGGTAAGGAGAGAGTGTAATTTTGGAAGAACAGAAGGCTGGGCCAGGAGGTCCAATTAGAGGGCTTGGGAAAGCTTAGGAACCTTAGTTTGACAGTTGTTTATTATTTTTTTATACCTATTTTATACAAATAAATATATTTTTATAGAAACCTTTGCTCTCCAAAATAGTTGTGTGTACTAGCCTAGTCAGGAGAGTAGATGAGGCTTAATCATCAAATAGCTTCATACCAACCTCTCAGACTGACTTTATATAATCAATCTTGAACCTATTTCTTCACCCCTAATCCTTTTTGGTTTGTTCCCTAGTTACAATGAAATTCACATGCTTTAAAATAGCTCACTCTAAATAATAATGCAGACAGTGCCCCACTTTTATGTTGGGGATCTGATGCCTTCACAGATAAAACCTTAATACCTTAAGTTTGTCTTTTCTTCAAAAGAGATGAATTTTTTTGGGGGGGACCCTTCTAGTCTCCTTCTTCCCAACGTACATCTAGATTTCAAGCATGCAAAGAAATGGAATAAGATGGCTTCCCAACCAAGTGGGAAGGGAAGCAGCAATAGCTCATAGTATATACTGAACAGCATTTCAAGCAGACAAACTAATCTACTAAATGT
Organism: Gracilinanus agilis; assembly: GCF_016433145.1. Taxonomy (NCBI): domain Eukaryota; kingdom Metazoa; phylum Chordata; class Mammalia; order Didelphimorphia; family Didelphidae; genus Gracilinanus; species Gracilinanus agilis. The sequence continues at coordinate 193,328,685 of NC_058132.1, read as the reverse complement.
GAAATAGTAGGGAAAGAAAAGCTTATTGCTCAAAGGATAATGTTTGCAGTAGTATTGTTCTAACCTCTAATGGTCAGCAGCAACTCAGTTTTATTTTTTATCAAAAGTATTGCATTCTTGTTTCACATCCTAGCATGAAATTGTTTGCCCTCCAACTGAAAAGCAATGCCAGATAGCACAAGTGTAAATCTTTCTCCTTCAAGTATGTCCAAACTCCATCAATTTAATTAGCAAGAAGACTTCTATGGGTTTACAGCCACAAGATGATCCGAGAATAGTGGGAATGACAAAATAGGCCAATCTTTGTCCTTTGTAATCATCATTTCACAGCTTTTTAGAAGTAGTACTTTTTGCTTCTCCTTCCCCTCAAAAAGTTAATCAAACATAAAAACCCACCAAGAAGGAAATGAGAAAGGACCTAGAACTTTGAGGAAGAGAGGAAAGGTTTTTCAGAGGTAATATGCTTTAATGGATACAGTCTGAATTTGGAGTCAGAAAAACCCGAGTCTGAATCCTGCCTCCAACACTGACTGGCTAAGCGAACATAGGCAAATCATTTAACCTCTTAGCCTCAGTGTCTTCATCTGTAACCCGGGAATAATAATACTAGTGCTTCCCTCTGTGGTGAAGATAAAAATAAGATATACACAGTGCTTTGCAAAACTTAAAAGTGCTATATAAATTTCAGTTATTAGGGATTAATGAAATATCCAGACCAGAAAAGGACCAAATGGACTCTAGTACTTTTCCATGGGCTCTTCGGTTTGTGCCATTGAAAAACTGCCACTGCTGAATGTGGGGAGGGAAGCAAATCTCCCATGAATTCAACTCTGAACTACATAAGAACACACCATACCTTTGGTGTATCAACTCGTTCTTCTTCCATGAATGTTGCCTCGGCCTGGCATCCAGAATTTGGAAAGGAAAAGACCTCCACATTTGATGTCTGAGGGAGGATGGGTGACCTCATCAGTCTCATGTTTGGTGAACGTATGGCCATTGGGGGACCAACAGTTTGTGCCTATAAAGCAAGAAGATGTATTCTGATGAGATAAACACAGATCTATCACAAACAAAAACAGTTCAAGAAAATAATATTCTTTGGGTGCAAATAAAAAACAATTAGATGTTGGTAAAAATTGGAATTGTACTTCATCCTCTCTCACTATTCAATAGAAGGGAAGGCCTGATAGGTATAGCATTAATAATAAGATCTGAAATGATCTGATGTATTATGTCCAAATGCTAGACTTTGATCTCTGATTTTTACTACATGCCCAGAGCATGATTTTGTCAGGGCGGTAGAGGACAGTATGAGCAGGCCTATGAACATGAGCGTATGGTATCCCATGTTGTTTTTCATATTTATATTTTTGTGTAGTAAGAAGTAAGGTATCGCTATGGCCATGGCTGGAGTCAGCAAATGCAAAAAGAGATGAGGGGAAGCAGGGGTAGGAAAAAAAATATTCATTCCAAGACTATTTATTCATCCATGAGAATGAGATTTATCTCACATATCTCCATTATACCCAGTAACTGTAACCAGAATGGTACTGACCTTATGCTTGGGAAAAGTGAACTCACTTGAGAATGCTTTCTGTAGCTCTGTCTCCTATATTTTCATAACTATTCTGCTGGCTACTCTAAGCTAACTGGCATTAGAAATACTTCCTTTGAAACAGGGAGAAATTGGGGGGGGGGGGGGGAGAGAGAAAGGAAAAGAGAAAAGGGAGTAGAAGAGGAGAAGGGAGGGAAGAATGTATCTATTCTTTGTGATATACAAGTCCCATAATATAAAAGAACATGGAAAATCCTACTTTAAAGAACAGGATTATGGGTCTTATTATCTGTATATTATGTTCATTGTATTGATACACAAAACAACCTGGGGGAAGGTATGCCATATTAGACACTCTGGAATAGCAAAGGAAGGAATAAATAGGGTAGTCAGTACTTAGGGGATTATGACTATACATTTTGTAATAAGGGGATGAGAGGAAAGGATCAAAATTTCTCCATCCAGGGGGCAGCTGGGTAGCTCAGTGGAGTGAGAGTCAGGCCCAGAGACAGGAGGTCCTAGGTTCAAACCCGGCCTCAGCCACTTCCCAGCTGTGTGACCCTGGGCAGGTCACTTGACCCCCATTGCCCACCCTTACCACTCTTCCACCTATGAGACAATACACCGAAGTTAAGGGGTTAAAAAAAAAAAGAAAGAAAGAAAGAAAGAAAGAAAATTTCTCCATCCAATGCAAGCTCCTTTCCATGAAATATGGTCACTGGGTTATGTGTTGGCTCTACCAACTCACCAGGTACTCAACAATTCTTCAAATTAATACACAATTAAATATCTCACAACCCCCACCCCAAACATTTTAGATGAAGGCAACACTACTGAATTTCTGTTAAGTTTTGGCCAAAATGGGAACTTCTCTCTAGACTTTATTGGATTTCTTTAATGTAGCCTTTTTAAAAAGCAGTAAAAACATCTTTAAAATGGTTTTTCCTATTGCCTTATGTGAGGTACAACTAAAGAACTACCTTGTGTACAAAAGTCACCAGAAGTATTCAGAAGTGTCTACTTGCTTGGTAATGTATTAACAATGAAAGTCATGGAGCTCTAAAAATCTTAAGCCTGGCAGGAAACTAACTCGGGGGAGCATCTAGGTTCAACTTTCTCATTTGACAGGTGAAGAATTTAATACAAGGCTTTACATTTCTAATGGATATACCTTAATTATTTAAATTCCAATGAATTCCTAATGAATCTTAGTGAAACTCTGACATGATGTTCTCCAAAGATCAGGAATAACTAAATTAGAAAAGGGAACATTGTTTGGTTCCTTGCAATAATTGTCATATAAGTATCATGGCATCATGATGAGAGATGCGAAAGGATGAGATTACACTAGTATTTCATATGGTATTATAGAACACAGAAATGAAATATGCAATATATGAAAAATTCCTTTAAAGAAAATATGCTTCCTATCCCTAAATGATAAATGGACAAAGGAAATGATCAGTTCTTAAGAGGAGAAACTCAAGTGATCAACAGCCATATGAAAAAATGCTCCAAATCACTAATAATTAGCATGGTGCAAATCAAGACAACTGAAATTCCATATAAGACAAATACTGGAGGGCCTATTGAAAAAATAGGTACATTAATGCACTGTTTGTGGAGTTATAAATGAATGTCTATCAATTTTGGAAAGCAATCTAACTGTGCCAAAAAAAATGAGAACACTATTAGGCACATGTCCCAACGAGATCAAAGGGAGAGAAAAAAGACATAAATGGACACAAATATTTTATAGAAGCTCCTTTTGTTGCAGCAAAGAACTAGAAACAAAAAGGTGTCCAATTGGGAAACTATGATGTATGGATGAACTGAAATATTATTGCATTGTAAGAAATGACAAAAGGGATGGTTTCAGAGAAACCTAGGAAGGCTTAGGTAAACTGATGCAAAAAGTGAGCAGAACCAGGAGAAAATTTACACAACAATACTATTAAAAAGAACAACTTTTGAAAGCCATAAGAATTCTGACCAATGCAATGATTAAGCATGACTCCAGAAAAGAGAGATGATGAAACAAGCTTCCCACCTCCTGAGAGGAGAGGGACTCAAGATGCAGAATGAGACACAGTCAAAGTGGGAATCTGTTTTGCTTGACTATGAATATTTGTGATGATTGTTTTGTTCTTCTTCTCCCTCCTTCTCATGTGGGGAGGGGTGCCAAAAAGGTGGTAGGGAAAGAAATACTTGCTAATTGCTAAGTACAAATAAAAAGATGGTTCTGCATACCCCCCATCATGTTTGAAACTAATCTTTCTGGTTACCCATTATAACCCTTTTAAAAGTTCTTAACAGTAACTTCTAAACATTTTCAGTTATCAAGTACCCAATGATAACAGTGAGACAGCCTTGTTAGAGAAAGAAGAAAGCTAAGATTCAGAGACAATGACTTGGACAAGACATCATTGTTCATATTACGAGTCTTTTGACTCCTAGACCTGTGTCTCTGCCCCTAGCCTGGATTACCTTTCCAAGCAAACTTGTGACAAATCTATGGGAGAACACAGACAACAATTTCTCAGAAGAATAGGAATGGATAAGTTATGCCTAGTATCCCTAGAAAGAATATGTACATTATAAATATGAAAAATGATAAAGGCTGATATAATAATATAAATTAGTATTTTAATTAAAGCCATGTTTATAGATAAAATCATTAGACCACGCGCTTGTAAGCATTCAAAACTGCCGCCTCCATTTCTGCCTCCAGTCTGCTAGCCAAGACCCTTCCTGCCAAAAGAGAGACCACTCCCTCCTAACCCAGGAGATTTAAAACCCTCTCTGCGTCGACGTAGACCTCCCCATGCCCCAAAGACCCGGACACGGAAACAGCTGGACCACGGGAAATGTAGTTTTGATACATTTCCCATGTCCATAGAAATATATACACTTCTAGATGGCTTTTCCCAATTTTCACTTTTACAACATCGATGGGATCATGGATCTGAGTGTTTGAATATTCATTTCTTTTAAAATAGTATATAAGGACCAAAGCTAGTTAAAATGTTACATGAAGTGGGCCACATGAGATGCACAAAATAGCCACTGTGCTCTGAGAGACAGCATGGAATGGGGACAAGAATATTAGTCTAGAAGTTTGAAGACTCCTACTAGAAACAATGGTACTTTGGTACTCCCTGAACCTTTGCATTCCTTTTCCCTATAATAGGGATAAATGACCTCCCTGGGTCATAGAGCTATTATGAGGAATAAATGAGGTGATATGTGAGAAATCACCTTGAAAACTCTAAAAAGATACACATATATATTTAAATACGAGTCAATGTGGTAAAATGGAAAGGATTAGATAAGACATTAGAAGATATGTGTCCTAGACTCAGTCTGTCTGTGAAACCTTGGGAAAGTGCCATTTAATTTCTATCTATTACCACATCTGATTCCGTGTGTTTATCTCATAGGGTTATTGTGAGGATTAAAGGGGATAATATATGTAGAAGTGGTTGTAAACTGTAAAAATGCTATACAAATGTAAGGTATTATGATCAGGAGGTAGAGAAATGAAGAACCAAATACCAAGTATAACAAGAGTTCAAATTTACATGGTAATTTAGTGACAAATGCCCTTTCCTTGTTATCCTATAAGGGGGTGGGGCAGGTGAGGGCAGCCCCAAACCCAAAGAGGTTGGCTACTAAGTGACAATTCTGGGAAAGGAATGCAGATTTGACTTCAAGTCCAGTGCTCCACTACTAGGCCATGCTCCTAATTCAGACAATTGTGAACCACCAAAAAAGCCAAAAATTTATAACTCTCTGAAGAGGTTAAAAAAGGGAGGTTTTTGGATTTGTGAAGCCAACCTTTTAGAAAAGGGAAAGGAAGAGAAACTTCTGAGTTAATGACATAAGTGTAAATATTTCTATTTCAACCCTTTTCTTATAAATGAAAAGTGTGTCCAAAATGATTATGTATATGCCAGACAAGACCACCAGCTGGATGAGGAGCTACCTTGGCAACTGTCTGTTCAGCAACAGTGCTGGGCCGACGCTGGCGGGCATCAACTCTCTGCTCCACGGGGAAGCTGCTCCGGTGCGATTTCAGTCTTTCCACCAATAAGTAATAGATAGCAGCAAAGTGGTTATAACTCTTGTTTTGCAAAGACTGAAAAAGAGAAAAAAAAATATCTGAGCCACAATGCCATAACTGGCCAAGTTTCTGTCCCTACACTTTCCTCAAGAACCAGGGAAAACCAATGTACTACTGGAAATGGGGGAAAAAGTCAATTATGCCTCAAATTGAAGTCCAAATATCCAGAGTACAAAAGAGAAAGTCACAACTCCCTAGATTTGACTGGTTCCTTTAATTAATTAATGGTAATTTGCTATTCTTCATAGGAAGGGTATGAAATTGTAGCGAGTTGCAACTTTGCTGACTCAGGCCAGTCAACAATCTAAGCTGGGTAGTATTAATTTTGTAGCCTTAACATAGGCCCAAGCCACTCAACTCTAGACTAGGAATTATGGAATTTGGGGGAAACATTCTGGATTTTATTTGGTTTGAGAACAAAATCTAGGAGCTGGATTAAAGGAATACTCTTTCTGCATTTAGGTAATTTTTCTCTCTTGTTTTTGTAGTCCCACCCTTTTGATACTTTGAAAATAGAATTCGCTCTCAATTTTTTTTACTTCCTGGCTTGTCCACTTTCCGAACCCTAATAGAGCAGAGAGGCTGAATGCCACTTTGGCTTGTGACAGGACAGCATGACTGCTGGGTTGTGCTTTTAGTACAGAGCCAAACAAAGCAAGCCTGTAGGGCCTCCTTCTCCCCCAAGCCACCACTCTGAATACCTTATGGAAATAAGCAAAGAAAGATAACCAGCTAGAACAACCGGCAAAAGAGAAAGCCACCTTATAGTTTTACCCTGAGGCTTCAATGGAGAAAGGCAGGCTGGGGAAGGCCTTCACCTCCAAAATAGCCACAGGTATATTTTTCATCTCTTTGTTTGGATTGCTTGGGCCTGGTTCACTAATTATCTTCAAAAGCCTTCTGAATGTATGTAGCCTATTGAAATGGTATCCTTTGTGGAGGGAACAAAATAACATTAACATTTTATGAATTCTCGGATCTATGATTTCTAAAACTTCCAAATCATGCTAACATATTCTTCTGTTTCACATTCACTTGTCTACCTTATTTTTTCCCTCATTTGTTTCCTTTGACCTTTCCTTGCCTATAGCTCCTTATCCCAGGTCCCACTCAACTTTCAACCATTTTCGATACATTGACATAACTTCATATGACATCTAGAAATTATCTTCCCATGACTTGCCAATTTTCATCTTTTTCTTTTTTGAAAGGTAAAGTACAGGCTCTTTTCTCTAACAACTCTTCTCACTTTTAGTTAAAAGGTACATGGAAAGGGATTGATAGAATGAAGATAATGTAAGTAAACAGATAGTAGGACATGGATATAGCCTGAAGGGAAAACTAAGTAATACTTATTCTGGTGACAGTCCTGATAAAGAAGGGAAGGGAATAAGGATTCACTGCACACCTATTGTGTGCCAGGCTCTGTCATAATCACATCACTACAAGATGTTAGTACCCATTACAGCTCACCTGCAGGTTTCCCCATCTCCCTCAGCCAATCTTCTACAGATCTTGTGCCCAATATACTGACGGTCATCCTTTAGATCTCACTATTCCGAGTATACCAGTGCAGCACTCTGGCTATCAGCTATTCCTTGCTCTCTTTAGAGAGCTGACCTGCTTCCTCTTCCAATTTACTTATTTGCGGACAATGTCTTTTATGTTATTTCTTATGCTATTTATTTGTACTCGCTAGGAATCTATCATATTATGTTTAGAGACGCCAAGCATAATCAAATCAGAAAATAGCTCTGGCTCCTTTACCTCCATGGTTTTCTGTTGATCTATTCCAAGGCTATGCATTAGCCGCAGGACCTGCTCATTATACTCCCCAAGAGATGGCTCATTTTCTTGCTCTTGTGGATAGAGAACAGGTCTTTGTACTGGAACTTCCACCAGCATCCACTTGTGCTCTTTTATTTGGGCTATTGTCAGCCTCTTAGATGGATCTAAGACCAACATTCTTCGGATGAGATGCTCACAATCTAAGGAAAGTAAAAAGTTAAAAAGAAATAGTCAAAACACTTGGTAAATACTACCATCTTTGCCTCATTTGACATATAGGCTCATGTGCAAGTGAATGGTGCTAAATGTATTTTGGAAATATATGGAGAGCTAAAATCAGTAATCATAGTTGAATCTTTCCAATTTTTGTGGTAAATGAGCTTCCTTACCATCAGGAAACAAACCTCTAGTCATGAACTTAGTTTTCCCCTAAAAAAACAAACCAAACGTTACTCTTTTTTTTTTTTTTTTTAGACTCTTACCTTCTGCATTAAATCAATACTGTGTATTGGCTCCAAGGCAGAAGAGCAGTAAGGCCTAGACAATGGGGGGGTTAAGTGACTTACCTAGGGTCACACAGCTAGGAAATGTCTGAGGCCAGATTGGAACCTAGGACCTCCTATCTCTAGGCCTGGTTCTTCACTCAGCTGCCCACCTGCAAGCATTACTCTTAACAGAGGGATTTAACAACTTGTTACCAAGTAGCTTAAGGCTAATTCATGTCTCTTAAGGAGTTTAAATGAGGAAAATAACTAATAAAACAGGGAAAAACTTCTCAACCTTTTTAGAAAAGTAAACACAGAGACCTTTGATGGATTCTACATCTCTCTCAGAGAATGGGCCTCTTTGATGCCCCTCACTGTTAGATATAATTTTGAAAATAGACAAGTTATTTGTGAATAAAAAGCTGAAGCAAGATTAGAGTATCATATAGGCACCATTTAGCAGTTGCATGGATTCTAGGGTGGATTTTATAGTATTTTACATAGACTTCCCTGAACAGACTCTTCACTGAAAGATATGCAATCAATAGTAAACTCAAAAATCAATAGTAAAAATAGTAAAATAGTAAAAAAAAAAATCAATAGTAAGTAGGAAAAACTGCTGGTATGTTTTGTTACGAACAAAATTGAGGTTAGTCATTTTATAAAGTGCCAGGGTTCATAGATGGAAACAGCAAGGATGGCAGTCTAAAATGCAGTCAAAGAAGAGATATAACTTTCTCTTATATAACAATCCAAAAGAGACTGGCAGGGACTAAGAAATTATCAATTCAATTAAATAACTCTGCCAATTATTATTAGTTTCTGACTTCCTGTCAAAGGAAAAAGGAAAATCCATTTTCTATTCAGAATAAAATGGTTGTGAATCTGTGAACATACAGCATGTTTCTTTGTCTAAAAAAAACCGGAGACATTTATAGAATCAGGGTGAATGGGACTGAGGATGACTTGCTAAATTGTTTCTGTTTTCAGTCACAAGTAAAGCTGGAACTCTTTGTCTCACCTACACAGAGGATTTTTTCTTTCTCATTTCCTTGGTTTCTGAAGTGACTCAGTCACTTTTTTTTTGCCACCTACAACTTTTGGAAAACATGCAGCCTTTTATGAAGGTACTTCATTCAGAGCTTAAAATCTGTAAAGCACAATTAGCAAGACAAACAACTTACCTTCTGACATGAAATACGGAATACGGAATCTTCCTTCCAGTACCCTTTGTCTCAGGATAGGGAGAGTTGGTCCATCAAAAGGCAAAGCTCCACAGACAAGGACATAAAGAACTACTCCCATGCTCTAAGATAGAAAATAATAATGCATCCATTGTATTACCTAATATTTCAAATGCACTTGACATTTTCAAGTTTCTTCAGTTGCTATTAGGTTTCACTCACTGAAAAAGGCAATTCATTTTTGAATTTTGCAGAAATGAGAGAATTATAACTCAAAGAAATCTGAAACTCGAGTTTTTTCCCCTACAATCTCAAGAGGTTGGTCATTTAGACAGATGCTGATTTTTAATTACTGCCAATCTGGGGAAGGCTCACACATTGATGCCAGAATCTCTTCCCTGAGCATCTTTTTTCTATGAGCTCTCATAGAGGTCAGTGAACAGAAAAACAAAAACCCAGTATTTACTGCCCAAGTGCTGGGAACTTGGGGGAATGGGCTAAAGGACTGAGTACTATTAATCCACCAATCAATATTTATTAGGCATTGGACTAGGTACTAGGTATATAAATACAATAAATGAAATAAAATCTATTTGTAAGGCATTTAGATCCTACAGGGAGATAGGTTTCTCTATGATGATTATATACACAATAAATTAAAATCAATACAAAATGAAGACACAGAAGGTAGGGAGGGAAAACTTTAGCAACTAGGAGAAATCAGAAAAACTTTGGGGAGAAAGTGGTGCTTGAGTTTCATCTTGAGGGAAGAAAGGAATTCTATAAAATGGAGACAAGGAGGGAATGTGTTCCAAGAAGTTAGTCAATATATACTAAGCATCTTCTATGTGCCAGACATTATGCTAAGGGATGGGAATACAAAAAGAGGCAAAAAGACAAGCAAGCTGGACACAAGATAAATAGGAAGTAAATTAACTGAGGGAAGGCACCAGAATTAAGAGGGATTAAGGAAGAGATAGAATTTTAGTTTGGTCTTAAAGGAAGGTCAGTAATCCGAGTGGAGAAGAGAACATTCTGGGCGTGGGAAAACAGACTGCTCAGAACTGAGAGATATAGTGTCTTGTTTGTGGAATAACAAGGAGACTAGTCCCAACTGAAAAGGTAGGAGGGTGCTGGGTTATAAAGGTCCTTGAATGCCAGAGTGCTTTATATCTGAGAATGGAGGAAATAGGGAGGTATTAGAGTTTATAAAGGGTGTGTATGTGGGTGGGTGGGGGTTGTGTGGTCAGATTGAGCTTTCAGAAAATCATTTTAGTATCTGAATGGAGAATAGATTAGAGTGGGGACAACTTGAGGCAAACAGACCCCAGTCATCAGGCTATTGTTATAGTCCAGGTATGAGGTGATAAAGTCCTGAACTAGAGTGGTGGTAGTCTCAGAAAAGAGAAGGGAAGCATATAGGAGAGATGTTGCAAAGATAAAGGATTTGGCAACAGATTAGATAGAGGGTGAGAAATAGTAAGGAATTCAGTATGACTCCTAGTTTGTAAGCCAGAGAGACTAGGAGAATGGTGTTGCTCTCTAGGGAAAAGGGAAAATAGGAGGGGAAAATGAGTTCCATTTTGGATATATTGAGTTTAAGATGTCTACTGGATATCCAATTTAAGAGGTCTGAAAAGCAGTTGGAGATGCAAGATAAGAGGGCAGCAGAGAGTTTAGGGCAGAGATTGGTGAATTTGAGAAGGTCAGCATAAAGAAAGTAATTAAATCCATGGGAGCTGATGAGATTTTTCAAGTGAAGTGGTATAGAAGAAGAAGAGGAGAGGGCCCAGGACAGAAAGTTGAGGAAGCCATCTTTGGCTAGAGGGTATAATCTGGATGAGAATCCAACAAAAGAGACTGATACTGAATAGTCAGATAAGTAGGAGGAAAACCTAGCAAAAATATCAAGGAACAAAGAGTGATCAACTCTGTCAAAGGCTATGGAGAGATCAAGAATGATGAGTAAGAAAAGGCCACTGGATTTGGCAACTAAGAGATCATTAGTAACTTCAGAGAGAGTAGTTTCAGTGGCACATTAGTGAGAAGTTGTATTATTTTAAAAAGACAGTGAGAAGAGAAGGTGGAGTCATCTACCGTAGTTACTTTTGAGAAGTTTAGCTAGAAAGCATAGAACAGAGATAGGGCAATAGTTAGGGATGGAAGAATCAAGTGAGAATTTTTTCAGTATAGGAAGACATGGGCATGTTTGTAGGCAGTAGGAAACGAACCAGGAGACAGGGAGAAACTGGAAATAAATAATGGGTAGGGGATGTCAGAGGAGACGATCTGTTGGAAGAGGCAGGATGGAAAGGGATTGCTTGAACAAGTAGAGGAGATAGCCTTGTTAAGAAATAACAAGTAGAAGAGATAGCCTTGTTAAGAAATAAGATCCATCTAAATGAGTGAGAAAGAGATGAAGGAGTAAAGAGTGGAAGAAAGCATCTGAGTGATAAGAAAGAAAGGAGAAGAGGAAGTTCATGATTAATGGCTCCATTTTTTTCTTAAAAATGAGGTGAAGTTCATAGCTGAGGATGATGATGGTGAACTATGGGATCTCTGAGGAGAAATGAAAAGATTTGGAAGAGCTGTTGTACAGAGTGGGAGAATAAGTGAATAAGGGAGGTACAGTAAAATTCCTTAGTAGCAGTGAGGGCCCAGAGAAGATTGTTTAATTTGTAGTAGATCTAGTCAGAAAGGATGTGTGATTTTTTTAAGCTTCAATTCAGTAGCACATGTGTAGAAACTAAGATGGCACATGGTGGGAGGGATCTAGGGCTGAGGCTTCGCTAGGTGTAATTGGTGATAGGCTAAAGGGGCTGGAGATTCAAGAGAAGAAGATAGTGTAGAGTAGAACTGATTCACAAAGGAGTCAAGATGGGGAGAAGAAGAGAGATTGGCTAGTGCAGGACAGATGGCTCAGGAGAGAATTGAGGGGTCAAGGGATTGGCAGTCATGCTGTAGGTAAAGAGGGTTTTATAAGAGAGGGCGGAGGGAGGTCCAGAAATAGGAGATGGAGTATTGTATATGAGGAACTGAGAAAAGGACCGTTTTTCCAGGTTGTAAAGGGAGAGGGACTGGGTCTGGAAAGAGATTGGTGTTAGATTGTGAATTTTATTGTGATTTTAAAATTTATTGTGATTTTAAAAGCTGAACAAAAGGAGCTTATATTTGATCCTAGAGCCAAAAGGAAGCCATTGGGGTTGAATAGGTAAGGAAGGTGATATAATCAGATCTGTACTTAAGAAAAATCACTTTGGCAGAAGTCTGATAGATAGATTGGACTGAGGAAAGCCAAGGCAGTGAGGTCAGTTAGGAGACTGGGGGGAATAACCTTGGTGATAGATAATGAAGACCTGAACCTAAGTGGCTGCTGGGGCACTAGAATGATGCAAGAAATGTGAAGACAGAAAGTATGCATCTTGTATGTAACTACTGATTGACGTCTGCCTCATCAGAATGCAAAATCCTTAATGGCAGGGACTGTTTTTGCTTTACTCTCTATCTTCAGCACTTAGTACAGTTCGTGGAACATAGAAAGCCCTTTTTCATTTGCATTTGTGGTGAGGTATAGTAGGCAGTTAGGGATAATGATGAGGTTATGACTCTTGGGAGACTAGGCTTATATTAGTATCTTCAAGAGAAATAGAGAAGTTTGGAGAAAGATGAATTCTGTTTGGGCCATGTTAAGTTTGAAATGTGCAATAGTAATTGGTGATGGCAGATTCAAGTTTGGGAGAAAGTCTGAGGTTGCATATATAAATATGGGAGTCATCTCCACAGGAATGCTAATAAGCCCATAGAAGCAGATGAGGACATCAGGAGAGAATGTAGAAAGAAGAGCACACAGAGAAGAGGGCATAAGGGAATACCTAAAAGATATATTTAATATAGAAAGAAAAAAAATACCCAAATATCCAGTTGTGGTCCTTCATACTGTTGTCCTTCAAAGACTTCTGGGGCTGCATAAGGAGGGCTGCCACACCATGTAGCCAGCGGTTCACCACTCTTAAAGAAGTTTCCAAAACCAAAATCTGTTGAGATGGAAATATATGTTACTTTCATCTAAAGCTGAGAAACTATACTGAATAATGGCCAGAAGGTCTGTTTCAGCCAATATCAACAAAGGACCTTCTCTAAAGGAAAACCAGAGACAGAAGAACACTTTTCAAGTCATTTTCCCTCATTAAAATTAAAAGAATAATCTGCTGTGTGGCTTATCCTTTTGATTTTCATTGGAGGATCAATAAGATAAGACACTGAATAATTAAGAAAAAAAAATATAAGCTCCACAGAAAGAGTAAGAACTAATAACTGACACTGATGTAATGTTTTAAAGTTGGCCAAATGTCCCATCAATCATCCCAAGGATGACCTGTGAAGCAGTTGTTCTTCCCATCTGCCAGAGAAACAAACACTGAGGTTCAGAGAGAATAAGCAATTTGCTCACAGTCACATATTTACTAAATATCAGAGGCAGAATTTGAACCCCTGGGATATTTCTCACTCTAAGTCTAGCATTTTCTCCACTATCCCATGCTAAAACATGTCCACTCACTCATAAGTCATTTTAAGCTAAAGTAATGAATGTTTTCCTACAGACAGAGCTGCAGGTTGTTAAAGTTTCACCTAACTCTTCCTGACAGTTCAGTAGAGAATTTCTTAGCTATTCTCTACTACATAACAGTAGTCTCAATGCTAGTTTGCAGACATTTACAAGGCATGAGGTTGTTATGGTCATCAGCAGACATTATCAGTACCATGTAGTTAATCAGATTTGAAATATAATCATATTACACAAGAACAATTTTGTTTTAGTGTCAAGAGGTCTATTATGGAATTAAATTAAATTGATGGAACTACACTAAGAAACCATGACATAATCCAAGATGAATTTTAAAAGGTTATATAAAAGTAAAAATAATCTGTTCTTATAATGAGTTATTAAAAACAAATGTTATTTTAATTTCTTCCTGAAGGATAGACTTTCCTTGTTCCCTCTTATAGACCATTACAACAAAGCAGAATGGTTAGTTCCCTGGTAACATGTACATTTTTTTCCTGGTGAAATTAATTTTAATACTTTTTCTAAACTACTTTCATGTTATATGAACAAGATTTTTTCTTTTTTTCTTTCCAGTACCAGAAAGTCAGATGATTTAACATCCATAACTATTCTAAACAGCAATGCCAATGATGAATGGATATACCAAATTTACCATTGCCTTTGTCTTTAATAGCATTTACTATATACCAAGGACCAAGATCTCACCTTGAGGCTACCTAAAAGCAAACAGCATTACTGGCAAGAGGACAAATAACTCAGGCTTCCATTGCACCAAAAAAAGGTCACCCACTAAAGTAGATTCAGTTTGACCTGACAGTTCTGATGCATGGAAAAGGTTACCATTCTATTATGTTCAGATGCCTTCAATACACAAGAATGTGGAAGTCAGCTTCCAAGTCTAATTTGTTCTTAGTACTGTTGCTAGCATCTGATGTCAATGTTGGAATGTATTCCTCATATGCTTCATTACAGATTCAAAATTGCCTTTATATAGGTTCTACTGTAAATGCTCAAGGAAAGTTTTAAAATTTTTTCTCAATAATGGTTAATTTTGACTAGAGTATAAGCATTCAATTAGTCTGTCATGCAATGAATAAATGGACTCTTCAACAGAAAGACAAGCCTAACCAGTTTTCTTGATTAAGGAATCTAATGTTATTGATTAGAACATGGAAGGCCAACTTAATTGATAAATCTATAGTTTAAATTAGAATCCTAAACCTGTTAACAAAGCATATATACAAGGAAGAAGGTTTATTCCTCAATATAAGCTTCATTAGGACAACTTCCTGACCCCAGATACACAATCAACTGTTGTCTCTACCTACAAATCACTCCCATTTAACCCTGTTCTCTCTACTCATATGGTTTTTGCCCTAGTTCAAGCTAGTATTAATTCCCACTTGGATGACTGAATAACCTTCTAGTTTTCTCCCTTCCTCATGTCTTAACTACTTTTAAACCATTTTCCATCCCTTTTAAAGTGCCATTCCAAGTGGTAAAATAGATATTGATGTCTATTTTACAATGTACATAATTATTAGTAAAGAAATATATGTGTACAATTTAAAAATACATAAATATGTACATATTGAAGGGTACATGCTCAAAAATGATTTACTGAGAGGAGTAAGTGGTTAAGGAGTTTAGAGACCACTGCTTTATTGGATACCAGCCTAGGCAAGCCCTGATATTTTGATTATTAGATTTGCTACCCAAGAATCTTCCAGAGACTGGTATATCTGCACTGAATTAAAAAACACTTAAAGATGTTTAGCACTGGTTAAGTCCTCCAATTAATTCATTATCACCTATTGTTACCTTCACAAGATCAAGTCTCTGATTAAAAAAGACAGATAGAGAAACAGGAAATGGGAAAAAAGGAAGAGAGAAGAGATAACCAAAAAATATATAGAGAGAGACCACTCATGGTTGGTCCTGGGCAGTTAGATGCATGTCAGTCACTGAGAAGGGCAGCAAAATAATAGGAGAAATTAAAAAAAATTATTGTACAAGTTTATCTAGCCAGTTCAATATATGGATTTCCAAAGTTGTTAGAAAAGCCTTATCTATACCACTCTTCTTAAGCCTGCCTATATGACTGACCACTGATTCTAGTCATTCTACAATCCAAGTTACAAAGATTAATAGCTAAATAAAGTCTAACTTACTGCTGTGTGTGTGTGTGTGTGTGTGTGTGTGTGAGAGAGAGAGAGAGAGAGAGAGAGAGAGATGGACGACACACTTCATTTAAGGGATCAGGAATAAGATGTCCAAAGTAGTTTAAAAAGAACAATGTTAATTTCACTCAAATGCTAAGAAAGCAAAACAAATAAAACCTGGAATGTGCGTACTTATGGTGCAGATACTACTAGCACTTGAGTGGTGAATCACTTTAAAGGAAAGTGCTGTGAGGAGAATGAGTCAGGACCTTTCCAAGTTGGCTCTCACTTCACAGTCCAATCACAAGATGAGTTCTTACTCATTAAGTTGAGGATTCTAGCCAAGCATACTTGAAAAGCTCTTCAAAGGGACTAAACCATTGGCTTTATTGCCTGAAAGCCAAGGTTAATCAGTTAAACTTCCTGTATAAGTACATAGCACAATGAAGATTTTATTTTTAACATTCCCTCCCCCACCAAGAGGAAAAGAGAAAATGCCTATTCAAAGGCATAAATTCTGCCATGTCCAGTAGTCACTTTATATTCTACTGCTTCTGACA
Organism: Gracilinanus agilis; assembly: GCF_016433145.1. Taxonomy (NCBI): domain Eukaryota; kingdom Metazoa; phylum Chordata; class Mammalia; order Didelphimorphia; family Didelphidae; genus Gracilinanus; species Gracilinanus agilis. The sequence goes on along the minus strand of NC_058132.1, from coordinate 193,312,258 downwards.
ATGGGGAGGTGCTTGCCACTCTGAGAGACACACCTTGACTCCAGTGATTGACTCTGAATAAAGACCATATAATGAAGGCTCCTCTAAGAATGGGAGATTGGTTCTTCTATGTTACTATGTTCTCATAAGAATACCTCATAGGCAAAAGAAGTAAAGGAACAGTGAGGAAAGAACCTCCAACAACCTAGTTTTAGTCTGGACATTTCACAGGGAAGGCACAGCTCAAAGCCAGTTCTTTTGATGAGGGCTCTAATATCCCGCCATGGCCCACACCCTTGGGTTTCTTTCAGTAAATGAGAATAAAAAGGGAGATTCAAATGCATAGGGAAGAAGATCTGTTTCACTGCATGGAAAGTCCCATTACTGTTTTTCTTTGTGGGGGGGCCTTCTGTAACATACCTATTCCCTAAGATAGATATGATGGGGCATTTTCCTACTAATGAGAGGATTCTGTAAACACCAATGGGTAAGAATAACTAAGGAAATAACTTTCATTTTTCTAATAGGAAACTAAATTTGTTTCACTTATGGCTGATACTTTATTCCTAAAGGTAGGTGGTAAAGCAAGTATAAAAGGAAGTAAAGCCAGATCATAAAATAGCCATGAAGGCTGTATTTATTACCAGTCAGTTATTTAGAATGCACTTTTGATTATCCTTCTAAAAAGGTATACATAATACAAATAAAACACTGGAAAGTCCCTCAAAATAGTACTTAATTATTAGAAAGTAATCAGAAACACATATAGTCAGATTCACTCAGGTATTTACCATTTCTTTGGCAGATGCCAGGCACTGTGCAAAATCCTGGGGATACAAAAAGAGAAAAAAGACAGTCCCTGTACACAAGAAGCTCATGATCTAACAGGGAAGGCCACGTATAAACAAAAATGTACAAAGAAGCTTTATAGAAGAGAATCATGAAATAATGAACAAAGGGAAGATGCAGGAATTAAGAGGTGTTAGGAAAACCTTTCTATAGAAGATATTTTAAATGGAACTTGAGGGAAGTTAGTAGGCAGCCATGAGGAAGAGAGGATTACAACTCTAGGAAACAGCCAGAGAAAGTACTCAAAGCCAAGAGATGGAGTGCCTTGTTCTAGAAACACCTAGAAGGCCAGGGTCACTGGATCACTGTCAGGGAGTAAGGTATAAGAAATCTGGAAAGGAAAGAGGGGGCTAGGTTCTGATGGGCTTTGTATGTGATCCCAGAGGGGATAGAAAGCCATTGGAGGGAGGTGTGTGTGTGTGTGTGTGTGTGTGTGTGTGTGTGTGTGTGTGACACAGAGAGAGACAGAGAAAGGGACACAGAGAGAGAGAGAGAAAGGGAGAGGGAGAGAGGTTCAGACTTGAGACTTTTGGACAACTACTTTGGTGACTGAATGGGGGATAGGTTGGAATGGGAAAGACTTGAGAGAGGCAGGTGCACCAGTAGGTTGTTGCAATAACTCAGGTGTGAAGTCCTGCACTAGAGTGGTGCTAGTGTCAGAGAAGAAAAGGGGGCTTATTTGAGAAATATTACAAAAGTGAAATTCGATATGGGGGTGGGGCGAGATGAACTGATGAAGAGTCTAGGGCAATATCTGGGTTAAGAGTCTGAGGGACTGAAATGACAATATTGCTCTTATATGTGAAGATAAGATGTGGGAAATATGGCATAAATAGACAAGATTTGGTAACCGATTAGATTGAGGGTTAAGGAAGGGAAAAGTCAGAAGTAGAACACCAAAATTGGGTATCTGGAAGGCTGGAGAGTAATGGGGTCATCTGGAAGATGGATGTGGTATTTTTTTGGGGGGGAAATAATATAGTATTTGTGATTCAGAACACAACTAATCCATGTCTGTTCATCCTTCATTCACATGACTTACTGTTCATCCTTCATTCGCATGACTTACTGTACTACCTAAAACAAAAAGAGGTAGGGCCTACCCCTTAGCATAGAACCTGCAATCAGTCTGCCAGTTATAGGGTGATCTGGGGGCAAAAAGGGTCAAAGTAGAATTTTCCATATACCTCCTTGCTGCTTTGGGTAGTTGCCATTTTAGATTATAAATGCTCTAAGGGTTCAACACTTGGCTTAGAATGGGAAAAGATGGAAGGCTGTATAGCAGAAGCAAAGACTGAAGTGTTGGGAGAGGATGCCCACGACAACAAAAACAGTCAGCAAGCCAGCATTAGCATAGCCCTTTACATATATTATTTCACTTGTACCTCACAACAATTCAATGAGGTAGGTGCTATTATTATACCCTTTTCACAGATAAGAAAACAAGCTGAGAAAGGTCAAGTGATTAGTCCATAGTTATTCAATCATTAGAGCATTAGGCAGAATATTTGAATTTAGATCTTTTAGATACCAAGTCCAACACAATCTATTCACTGTGTCATCCAGCTTGAGGCTATGCTGGAGGAAATCCACAGGAATCTACCTAAGTGAAGAAGGGATATATGACCGGTTGTCCCACCCTGGAAAATGAATCCATCTCTTTGGAGACCAGTGATCTTAACAATTTTATTAAACAGATAAGGCAACTTATTCTGAGGAAAGAGTTCTTTTAAATCTTTTTTTTTTTTAAACAAACATTAAGTGATTTCTATGTCCCCAGCAAGTTGCTAAAGTGCTTTACAAATATTAGTTCATTTGATTTTCCTCACAACCATGGGAGGTTGGTGCTATTATCTTCATTTTACAGTTGAGTAAATGGAGGCAGACTGAGGTTAACTAACTTGCCCTTAATAAGGGTCTAAGTCCAAACTAGAACTCAGGTTTTCTTGATTCTATGCCCAGCACTCTATCCACTGCACTTCTCAGATAAACTATAATACATCCCTCAATTAATCTTCCTGTCCTATCTATGTCACAAAATTTATTCCTGGAATTTGCAATTCACTTTGAGCTAATTTTTATTTACACATTACTGGCTTAGCAATGGTACTTTGATGGTGCTTTGGTAGCCATGAAGTAACTTCTCTCTGTAATAGTTTGCCATCTCTGTGGAAGTAATTAGATTTGAACTTGTCCTCAACATATATCCTGGATTTGTCAGAACAATTAAGATTTTCAACTTGACAGGAGGAAAAAAAAACACCAAAAAACCCAAAGTAAAAAAGATCAAACTCTCTTTAGGGCTGTTATAGCTATCCAAGTCTCAACCTCAGAAAACTTTCATATGAAATCAGCCCAGCCAAGTCTATGTACTGCTGAATGAAGACAGAGAAAATCATGCAACCATTCTGACTCTCCACACCACAAATCTATGTTATACAATTTCATATGGGCCCTTGTTAGGGCCTGCTGCTAGGAAAACCTCCTTTATCAATTCAAATTCCACTCTTCTAAGTGGCTCTTCCAAACTTTTTCATCCTTCCTCGAACTTCCTATGGCTCCCCCTACCCCCACCTTCTCACCTAAGAATCTTGCTTCATTTTTTACAGAAAAAAATTGAGGATATTCACCATGAGTTCCCCCTTCTTTCCTCTTCCTCATTTTCTATCACTCAGTTGCCTTCTGACACTTCTTCCTACTTCACCTCTGTCTCACATGATCAAATGGTCTTACTTCTTACCAAGTAAGTATTCCTCTGCTTGTTCAAATGATTTCATTTCATCCTACCTTCTCCAACAGACTGCTCTGTACACCTGCCTACCCCCTTCCATCAGTCATTCCTCCTTTTCCCCTTATTTTAATCTCTCCCTTTCTGCTGGCTCATTTCTTATTTACAATGTCTTGTTCATCCTAAAAAACAAAAACAAGCCTTTATCTGTCCATCACTGCTAACTGTTGTCCTATATCTCTTCTGATCTTTGTAGTTAAACTCCTAGAAAAAGTCATCTACATTAGATGCTTTCATTTCTCTTCTTTTACTCTCTTCTTAACCCCTTACAACCTGGCTTCTGACTTCATCATTCTGCTTAAACTGTTCTGTCTGGAATTTCTAAGGATATTTTAGTTGCCAAGTCCAATGGCTTTTTCTCAATCATTCTCATAAACTTCTCTGAATCCTTGACACTGTTGGTCTCTCTCCTCTTTGATATATTTTTTTTTTTTTTGCGGATTTCTGGGATACCATTTTTCTCTTGGTTCTCTTCCTAAGTATCTGATTGGAACTGTCAACTGCTCTCAGTCTCCTTTGCTGGATCCTTATTCAGATCAAGACCTCTAACCACAAGTATTCCTCAGTTCTGTCTGGGTTGTGTTCTATTCTCCCTCTATACCACTTTATTTGGTGTTCTCTTCAGCATCCATGGATTTAATATTATCTCTATGCTAATGATTCTCAAATCTACCTATCCTGCTTGAATTGGATATCTAGTAGACACTTTAAATTCTGAATGCCCAAAATGGAATTTATCATCTTTCCCTTTAAACCTTCCTCTTCTCCTATCTACCATATTACTGTAGAGGGCGACCCCATTCTTCTAGTCTTTCAATGTAGAAGTAATCCTGAACTCCTCACTAACTCTCATCCTGCATAACCAATCTGTTGCCAATTTCCCTTTCGCAATATCTCTTGAATATGCCTCCTTCTCTCCCCTGACATGCTCCTAAGGGCAGGCACTCATTATCTCACACCTAGACTACTGCAATAACCTGCTGCTAGGTCTGTCTGCCTCAAGTCTCTTCCCTTCTTCTACTCATTCACTAAAGTGAGATGTATATATAAATAAAACTAAAGTGATATTCTTAAAGTGCATGTTTAACCATATCATCCTCCTATTCAATAAATTCCAGTGGCTCCCTACTGACCCAATAGATCAATGATTTCATGAGACAGCAAGAAATATTAGAACAACATCAGAAGGTTGAAAAGGAGAAAAAATATTATATCTCATGGAAAACAGGTCAAGGAGAGAGAATTTAAGAATCACTGGATTTTCTAAAAACCATAATTTTAAAAAGCTGGGTTATGATATTTCAAGAAGTTATAAATGATAATTGTTGAGACTGATTAAGATTCATAGGGAAAAGTAAAGATGGAAAGAATGAAGTGATCATTTCCTAAGAGAAAAAGTTCCAGGAAATGTCAGACCCAATTTCCATCCCCACATCAAAGAAAAAGTTCTATAAACATCCAGAAAGAACCAAGGAACTATAACCAAGATCATACAAAAACTGGTAGATAATATTAATAAGCAGAAACTTTGGAATATGTAGGATTTTAATTTAGCAGAGACTTTGGAATATGTAGGATTTTAAATTAATGTGCAATATTTGAAACATTATATTTTTAAAGTTTTTTATCTGACAAAATAGAAACACATGACTAAGTTTTCTACCTGATCAAAATGCCCACTCTGCCAAAGCTGTGACAGGAAGGAAAGAGCACTAGACATGGAACTCCATCCAATTTATGTCCTATTTACATCAGCACATAATGACAGGAAGGGAGTGGGGTTCTGGGAATTGTATCTTTTACTGGGGATCCTAGTTTTTAGGGTAACAGATTCAAATTACATAATCCCCCTAAGATCCTTTGGAAGACTAGTTTCCCCAATGGATCTTGTAAACATAACCAACTTATAAATTTTTACAATAATTTGGGGATAAAAGGGAAAGAGAACAAAACCAATGATTGCTAGGCATATTGAAAAAAAAAAGCCAATTAGGGGGCAGTGCCCTTTGACAAAAGAGTATACATACAAAATAAATGTGTTACAACCCCCCACAGTTCAGTTTCACTACAACCCAAAGTTCATTCTGGATCTTTCAGTGCAGTGTGTGATTTTTGCAGGCATCTCCATGGCACCTTCTCCAAGTAGTTCACTTCCTGGATTCTGGGAGGTAGCAAGTTTCTTAACTTGACAATTATACAATCTCCTTTGAGGAGGGTGTTGACAAATACAGATCAACTCAGGTAGTACCTGAGGCTCATGGCTTTCAGTCTTGGCTGAAATGCTCCCTCTTGGGGGCCATTTAGGGGTACCATGCCCTTAGGAAAATTTTATAAGACTATAATCCATCATGGGGTAATCAAACCCTTGAGTTTGTTTCCTCCTTTGGCATGGGACTGTAACAGCTCTAAAGGCAGGTCTTTTATATGTCCTATCCATTGTACTGTGGAGGTGAGGACTACAAATTGCTCCCTCCTTTGGCATGAGATTATAGCAGCTCTAAAAGGCATGTCTTAGGGGGCAGCTGGGTAGCTCAGGGGATTGAGAGCCAGGCCTAGAGATAGGAGGTCCTGGGTTCAAATCTAGCCTCAGATACTTCCCAGCTATGTGACCCTGGGCAAGTCACTTAATCCCCATTGTTTAGCCCTTACTACTCTTCTGCCTTGGAGCCAATACACAGTATTGACTCCAAGATGGAAGGTAAGGGGTTTTAGTTTAAAAAAAAAAAAAAAAGGCATGTCTTTCACATATCTCATCCATTTTAATGTGGAGGTGAGGAATAGTGCTATAGCATTTCACTTCAGCTACTAAATGGACCCTTACCTCTTGTTACAAACAACTCAAAGGCTCTTTTATAATGGTATCTTCTCCAGTCCATATGGGGAGGTACAAATAAAGAGTATGTATACAGTGCACATAGCTAATTATTAAAACACAGTAACTTAAAGTGACATAGTATAACAGAATTTAACAAACAAAATAAAATCTTAAAATGAGCAATCAGCAAATACAGTATATGTGACAGGATACAGGCACTGAATACAATAGTCCTTTTTTCCAATTCCAATATAGGGACTTCCATAAAACAATGGAGTCTGGAAAGCTTAAAAATCCACCTCCAGACTCTTTAAGTTTCCTTCCCCTCCCCAGGATCATTATCCATTTAAGTTCTTTTGTCACACTTCTGGGATCTCCCATAGTGAGGGAGAATTCCATGCTGAACACAGTGTGGAGGAATCCCATATTGGATGTATTGTAGAGACTGGGCAGGCCAGAATGGCAAGGGGGTGTAGGGAGATGAATCTCAGGCAAACTAATTGTAAGAATCAGCGCACCCAGGAATGGTAGGAAGAAAAAATAGTCTAAAACTGGAAGCTGCTTGAAATAGGCAATGCACTTTCATAGAGCGGGTCATGCTTGCAATTCTACTTCCTGTTTGGAAGAATAACTTTCCTTCCCCTTCCCCCTAGGGGTAAAACACCAGGAAGCAGCTTGCTTCCCCTGCCCCATGGGCAGGGAGTTAAGAGGGATTGCCTAAGGGAAACACACCTGGGCTTCCAAGGTAAGCAGCAAGCAAGCAAGCACTCAGCTGTTGGCAATATAAGGGAAAGATTTATACTTTCCAAGCCTCTGGAGAGTGGCTCCAAGCAGCAGCAGCAGCAGCAGCAGGAAGAGCAGGAGGAGGCAACTAGGACCACCCAGGGAGTTTGTAGCAGGAGGCAGGATTGCCAGCAATAGACAGCTGCTCTGAAGAGAGGGCTGGATATGAAAAGCCCTGGCAGGAGAACCATGGTTTCTTTTCAAACTAATATAGTCAGAGAGAACTACGGGTTTCTGAACCCCACTTCTGGTCACCATAAATGTAAGAGTTAAATTAATGTTGAATACTTTAAGTATTATTTTTTATAAAGTTTATTATCTGACAAAATAGAACCAGGTGACTAAATTTTCTACCTGCTCAAAATGCCCACTCCACCAAAGCTGCAACAGGAAGGAAAGAGTGCTAGACACAGAATTCTACCCAATTTATGTCCTGTCTATGTCAGCACATAACAATAGGAAGTGAGTGGGGTTCTGGGAATCGTAGTTTTTGCTGGGGACTATAGTTTTTTGGGTGACAGATTCAAATTACACAAATGCAATATTCCAAAAAGCAAAAGAAGTAAGCTTACAACCAGGAATAACATTATTTAAAAGAGTATAATCCTACAGGGGACAAAGGATGGATCTTTTTATTTAAAGGGATTTCCTTTAAAGTCTTTCTGTGAAAAAAGTAGCTGCTGAATAGTTCTCATGTGGCTTATATGCATAGATTATTTATATTCTGTAATAATTATATGAAAATTCTTATTTGTAAGATACAAAATCTAAAAGTTTAAATTAAAAAGTAAAATAAATAAGATTACAAATTAGTTTTCAAGGTTAGAGAGATAAACTACTTCTAAGAATCAACATGGCCAATGGAGTTTTTGATGTAAATTTAGCAATGTGATATAGTTCCTACTGTATAGGTTTAAAAATTCTTTCACAGAACAGTTTTAAAGAGTTAATTTATCCTCTCAGCTAATTTTTGGCTAGCCTGGCTAAATACAGATTCATTCACCTTTTGCTATTTTGGCAATAGAAATAAGGGACACAATTAGGAAGAAACAAAGAAAGATAAATAAAAGGTAGACAAATGATACAGTCAATACTAACCCCACTTCATGGACTAAACATTGATTAGTCAATACTGACATCAATACATACTTTGATGGTCACCAACAAGAAAAAGTCAGCTGCAAGTCTACTTTAAAATAGTAGTTACTTTTACCTAATAGGCTCTTAAAAGTTCTAGTCAAGATAGAGACCCTGCTGAGCAATACAGGACAGTTCTCTTAGTCAGCAAGTTCAATGTATTTAGAAGCCAATGATCACTTTCCTCAAATTAAAGAAGAGAAATATAGCTTGGTAATAGCAAAAAAATGTTATCAGGATCTGGAGCATGCAAAAATATGTGCTGCTGGTACAGTGCAGGTTCTGAGAGGTCTAAGAAAAAGCATTTCAATATTTGCTGATTTTCAGTTCATGCTACAGTTGATTAAAGCACCATAGTAAGAAGTCAACAAAATGTTGGGTCCAAATGATACTCTATTTTTTACCTAAGACTGGCTCACAATCTATGCTGTTAAGAGAAATCAATTTCCTCAAGAAGCATCATTTACATAGTAGTGTCATTCCTGATTCACCTTACCATTAAAATTATATACTTTGTGTGAAACATTTTGCCCTTTCCTTCCCTTTAGGTTCTGGATGCCACAAATCACTCCCAGAAGCTATCAGAAAAATCTGTCTGCTCCTTCTTATAAGAAAATGGCTAAATCTTAGATAATAGGAATCGTTTTTCCACTTCTGCATAAATCCAAAAGACTTTCCTTGGATTTAGGATAAGAGACCTTTGATTCATGGGAACACTGTTATTTATGTGGGCTATGTTTTACTAAATGAATGCATTTACGGTTGAAGGCACCAACACTTTTCCTTTCTGAGGTTCATAATCTCAGCATTATCCTTGAATCCTCATCTTCCTCATTCCTCATGTCCAATTAGTTGCCAATCATACCATTTCAACCTTTATACCATCTCTTGCATCTGACCCTTCCTCTCCATTCACTCAGCTACCACCTTAGTTCAGGCTCCTATCAGTTCTCACCTGTATTATCGCAATGGCCTCTTTAAAACAAAAAGGAAAAAACCCTACCTTTCTGTCCTAAAAGTAGTAAAGGCTAGGTGGGTTAAGTGACTTGCCCAGGGTCACATAGCTAGGAAGTGTCTGAGGCCAGATTTGAACCTAGAACCTCTTGTCTCCAGGCCTGGCTCTCTATCCACTGAGCTACCTCACTGTCCCTGCAATGGCCTCTTAATTGGCCTAATTAGTTTAGATCTCTCATCATTCTAGTCTATCTTAGATAACACTGCCAAAATTATGTTCCTTAAGCACAGATCTGACCATGTAACTCCTTTATACAACCAACTACAGTGGCTGACTCCCTATTACTATGAGGATAAGATAAAGATTCCTCTGTTTACTTGTGTATGTTATGTATATGTATATGTTATACTTGTATACTCTGTTTACTGGGGCTAGTCTGGCCCCAGCCTATCTTTTCATCCTCACTGAACTTAACTTTCTCTCCTGTACTCAGCAATCCAGCTAAATTGTTTTTATTCCTCATTCACCACCCACCATCTTTTGTCTCTCTGCCTTGGGAAAGAGGCTTTTTCTAGGCCTGGAATGTATTCTCTTCTTCCCTCTCCCTGAAAGACTCCTGCCCTGCCTTTAGGCTGCAGCTAGAACATCGATTTTTGCATCAAACCTTTCTTAATCCTTCAACAATGGATAACATCCCCAACTGCTAAAATACCCCACATTATTGTTATCAAAAAAAGTATTCAGTTAAAAAAAACTACTTTGTTTTTATGCCATGTGTATCTTTATAGGCAACTCTTGTTTCCTCCATTAGAATGTAATGTTATTGCCAATAGGAATGATTTCGTTCTTTGTACTTTTATTTTCAGGGCCTAGTGCAGTGCTTGGCATATAACAGATATTTTTTTTCTTTTCTAAAATCTTACTCACTGTGGAACTGTGAACTGATACAATTTTGGAGAGCCATATGGAAACATGCCCAAAGGGCCATAAGACTGTGCATACTCTTTGACCCAAAAATATCACTACTGGGTCTATATCCAAAAAGGATCAGAGATAAGGGAAAGAACTTATTTGTACAAAAATATTTGTAACAGATCTTTTTGTAGTGGTAAAGAGTTGGAAACTATGGGGTTGTCTATCACTTGGGGAACAGATGAACAGGTTGTGGTATATGGTTGCAATAGAATTACACCATAAGAATGAACAGGATGAATTCAGAAAAACCTGGAAAGACTTCTATGAATTGATACAAAGTGAATTGAGCAGAACCAGGGGAACAAAGTAAACAGTAACAGAAAAATTATATCATTATCAACTGTGAAGGACTAAACTATTATTAGCAAATCAAGTCTTCAAGATAATCACAAGGGACTCATAACAAAAAATGCTATCTACAGCCAAAGAAGGAACTGTTAAGAGAGTGACTGCAGATCAAAGCATGCCATCTTCTACTTTATTTTTTCTTCTTCTATGAGTTTTTAATTGTATGTGTAATATGTGTTCTATCATGACATGAACAATACATATTGCATGAAAATACTGGTACAAACTATATCAGACTATCATCTCAGGAGGGGAAGGGAGAGAGGGAAAAAAACCTGAATTCTAAAATGTCATAAGACACTTGTCAAAAATTGTTTCTACATGTAACAGAAAAACTAAACCAAACCAACAACCCTTATCTTTCGTCTTAGAATCAATACCAAGTATTAGGTCCAAGGAAGAAGAGCAGCAAGGAATAGGCAATTGGGGTTAAGTGACTTGCATAGGGTTATACAGTTAGGAAGTGTCTAAGGTAAAATTTGAACCCAGGACCTCCAGTCTCTATGACTAGCTTTCTATCCACCGGGACACCCAGCTTTCTCTATATAACAGACACTTAATGAATACTTGTTGATTGATTTATTATTTCCAAGAAGAAAAAAATTTAAGTTTAAGTGAGTATCTGTGTTTTCTTGTTGCTTTTCTTAACCATCTGTCTATGGGCCCTTGTTTTCTCTACAGAGTGGCTTGGAACTCAACATCAGAAATAGCTAACATTTGTATAATGCTTAAAAGATTGTAAAGTACTTTATAAATATTGCTTCATTTTGTCCTCATAACAAGCCTGGGAGATAGTGCTAGTATTATATTCATTTTATGGATGAAGAAACTGAGACAGAGAGAGGTTGCAACTTACCTAGGATTAATCAATCACTAATAAATATTCAGTGTCCATACTATCAGGCACTGTCCTAAGCACTAGGGATAAAAAAAGTGACGAGTCAGTCCTTGCCATTAAGGAGTTAACAATCTAATGGGGAGAAACAAACTATTTACAGACAAGCTGTATACAGGTTAAATAGGAAATAATAAAAGATGGAAGGCATTAGAATTAAGAAGGGTTGGGAAAGGCTTCCTGTGGATAGTGGGATTTTATTTGGGACTTTAAAATGGCCAGAGATGATGATAAGCAGAGATGAGGAGGGAAAACACTCCAAACATGGGGGACTGCCATTAGGAAATGAGACAACAGGAAAGGAGAGGTTGAAAATACCTGAGAATGTAGGGATGGCAGGGAGAGACAATCTGCTGGAAGAGATGGGATGGGATGGGATGGGATGGGATGGGTCACTTGTAAAAGTAGAGGGGTTTGCCTCGGAAAGGAATCAGAACATTTCATCATATGAGATAGAGGTGAAGGAGGAGAGAGAGGCAGAAGGCACCAAGTGATGAGAGAAAGAGTTTGTGGCAAATGGCTTTAGTTTTTTCTGTAATGAGGTAAGGTTCTCAGCTGAGAAGGTGGTGTAGGGGGAGCCACAGGAGGTTTGAGAAGGGATGAAAAAGTTGCTGTGGAGAGTGGAAAAGTGAGCTAATAAGTTCTGAGGCCAGAAGTGAACTCAAGTCTTCTGGACTCCATCTAAGTCTAGTGTTGTAAATCTACCTCACCACCAGGCAGCAGAAGTTAATGCTGTTGAGGGAAAACTGGAGCTGTTGGGGTTATATAGTATGAACTAGAAGATAATATTTGGAAGATCAAGATGATCACATATGAGCTATATCACATTCCCTCTTCTGTGTCTCAACACTTATGAATGTTCACCTATTCTCACTCTCCCTATCTTTCTCAGAATAGCTAGTTTTTTTCTGGTCAGAGCTAATCCTTCCACTAATATTTTCCTCTCAGCCTTCCCTGTATCTTGTGGCATTGTGCAATTTTCTTTTCAGTCTTTCTTGAATCTTTATTCTCTCCCTCTTCATAGGCTCCTTCCCCTGTCATTTCTATATGATGAAATCTGCCTATTCTTCCTCCTGCAAAAAAGGTGGAATTGTGGAGGTGGAAGATAGCATGCCATCAGACTAGAGTGATGTGTTGTTTACTTTTCCTAAACTGCTTCCCCTCCTTTATTGCCCCCCCCACGCCTTCTTTCTTATTCCTTATTCCAATGGATTGCTTTTTAGGTGGCAGAGGGGGAGGGATATACTGAAGATAAGGTTAAAAAAAATCAGTTAACAATTAAAATCTTCCCTAGACCCGGTCAGCTCTTTTTTGCTACTGAATTCCCTTTTTTCTTCCCTTCACAGTGATATTTTTTCACCATGATATTCATTATTTAACACCTTACAATCTTGCTTCCATCCTTACCACCCTCCTGTACTTGCCCTCTCAAAAGTCACTAATCAACTCAATCTGGAAATCCAAAATCCTTTTCTCATTCCTCATTTTCTTTGACCTTTCTGTAGCATTCGACCTTGTCAACCCTGTTTTAAACTGTTGTTTACCCCCACCACAGTTTTCCTTGTCCTCCTATTTAACAGAATTCTAACTGCTGACTACTCTGCTTCTATGAATGTCACCCACCACCCATCCTTGGTCATAAAAGCTTGAAAACTTTTTTTAAAAAAACACTTACCTTTTGCCTTAGAATCAATATTATATATTGATTCCAAAGCAGAAGAGTGGTAAGGGCTAGGCAATGGGGGTTAAGTGTGACCTGCCCAGGGTCACACAGCTAGTTAATGTCTGAGGCCAAATTTGAACCCAGGACTTCCCATCTCTAGGCCCAACTCTCAATCCATTGAGCTACCCAGCTGCGCCCCAAAGCTGGAAACTTAAAGAGTTACATTTGACTCTTCTTCCTATTTCACCCTTATCTCCATTCAGTCACTTAGTCCTATTCTTCCTACCTCTTTTGCAGTCTCCCTCTCTCTATTAAAAGGAAAAGATACCAATTCAGGTTTCCTCCTTCTTGCCTAGACTATAATCCTAATAAGTCTTCCTACCTTTTTTCTCTTTCCTCTTCAATCTATTCTGTATACTTCTAATAGATTAATATTCAGCATCATTTGTGCAAAATCCTTCACTGGTTTTCCATTAGCTTTGAGATAAAGTTCATAACCTGGTACATAAGGCTTTCAATGTCGTGGCTCCAATTTTTCTTACCTCCTACTATTCCCTTTCATATACTCTCCATGAGAATTATTCACTGTTTACCAGATTAATATGGCATTTTTCTGCCTCAGTGACTTTGCTCACACCAGTATCCACTTGGAATGCTAATCCTCTCCAGGCTTGCCAAACCATTTCATCAAGTTGCAACTTAAATGCTTCTTCATGAAGCTTTCTCTGATTCCAGGAGCTAGAAGGACTCTTTCTCTTCTCCAGAGTACTTTACACTTTTCTTTTTGCAATTTCATATTCTATACCTTATGTTACAAGCAAACAGAGGACAAAGCTTTTCAACTAGACAAGAGGTTCCATAAAGGCAGGGACTCTACATTATATATATCACCTTGTGAAAAGTAAGTATCTCTAAATGAAGGAATAAAATACTAGAGGGAATTTAAGAAAAACAAAAATTAAACCAAGGCTAGGGAATATGAATGAAGAGAGTGATAAATATAAAAAGACCTAGGGGGCAGCTGGGTAGCTCAGTGGATTGAGAGCCAGGCCTAGAGACAGGAGGTCCTAGGTTCAAATCCAGCCTGAGACACTTCCCAGCTGTGTGACCCTGGGCAAGTCACTTGACCCCCATTGCCTACCCTTACCACTCTTCCACCTATAAGTCAATACACAGAAGTTAAGGGTTTAAAATTAAAAACAAAAACAAAACAAAACAAAACAAAAAAAAAAGACCAATCAGTAATTATTAAGTACTTACTATGTGCCACATACTGAGGATACAACTACAATTAATGAAAGAATCCTTACTTGAAAAAGTTTACTCTGACTCAGGGAGGCAAGTACATGTATTAAGTACACAAAGAATAAATACAAAGAGAATAAATGCAAATAATAAGTTAGCAATAAGATACTTTGGAAAGGAGTGCCCTAGAATTTGAGGGGGCCTGGAACAATTTCATTTAGAAAGTGGTGTTTGAGGTGTGGCTTGAAGGAAGAGCGAGACCACAGGGTAAAGTTGAGGAAGGAGTGCATTCTGGACATAGGGCATGGCCATGGAGACAGCAGAGGGAAGGTCACACAAGAAGAACAGAGAGAAGGCCCTTTTGGCTAGATCACTGAGGGCAGGAGGCAGAATAATGCACAATGAGGCTGGAAAGAGGTTTGGTCTTAGGAAGGACTTTAAAAGTTAAAAAAAAAAAAAGAAAGAAAAGAAAAGAATTTCTCTTTGAGCTTAAAGGCAATGTGGAGTTGATAAGGAGTAACATGATCATTTCTGGAAACAGTAACAAAGTACACTCCTGGAAAATCACTTTGGCTGATGTGTAGAGAATGGTCCAGAGAGTAACTTACACAAGTAGGGATGAGGGCCTAAATTAGGGTATGTGAGTGAAGAAAAGTGGTCAATTAGAGAAATATTATGGAGGCAGAACCAGAATGATTTGGCAACTGAGTGATTCTGTAGCATGAGGCAGGAGTGAGATATTGAGGATAATAACCAGGTTAGGAACCTGTGAAGATGAAAGTGGAAAGCTTAAAAGAAAGGAGGGCTTTAAGTTTAGAAAGATCATTAAGTTTGTTTTGGGCATGTTGAGTTTGAGATGTCTTCAGAGTATCTAGAGTTTATAATGTCTAACTGGCTATTCGTGATGTGGGATCACATATATACTACAGACTACAGGCTCAAGAAAGAGCCTGGGCCTGGATAAGTATATATATATATATATATACACACACACACCCACAAAACATATACATGCACACATAAACAAACATACACAACACACACATACATATATCACTGACAGAGATAATTATATATAAGGATCTATGAACTAAGTTCAAGGGACTCTCTTAAAGGAATTTTTGATAGACAATGTCTCTGTATTGTTACTTCAGCTTATTCATAAATGAGCAGCTTCAAGCATCTGATATATCAATATCTCCTGGAAGACCAAAGGGAAAAGGGCAGGGAGCTCGAAAACATACCAAAATGACACAATACAAAACAGATTTTTATGTATTCTGGGTCAGTACAACAGAAGACCTACTATATTCAGAAAATGAAACCCAGAATGACATACTCTGCAAGTCAAAGCCTAAACATCAATGAAAAAAGATGTACATTCAACAAAAGGGAGACGTTTGAGGATAACTGAAAAACAGACAGACATAAACACAGTATTTGACATTTGAACAGTCTAAACCAGTAATGGGTAAACTGCGGCCCTCTGAAATTTCTATCCAGCTACCCGACATTATTCCTAATCTGACACAATACAATGAAACTTTGAAAGAGTTGTCTTAGAAACAGACTGACAGAAGAGCATTTGGCCTCCTCTTTAAAAAGTTTGCCCATCACTGGTCTAAACAACAGAAAGACTAGAAAGGTAAATAAGTACAACCAAGGAAATAATAAATAACGAAATATATTATTCTTTTTCTAGAGATTATTTTATTTTTTAAAAAGAGAGAAAAACTAACCTCTGAGGTAAAAAGAACAACAACAACAAAAAGCATTATTATTAAGCTCTTTTTAAAAAGTACGTTTAAGGAGAAAGGTAAAAATGGAATTTAAAGAAATGTAAGTGGAGGTGGAAAAGCAGGCCTGAAGTACTACAGTCTAAATCCTAATGCACATCCCACCCTTTTCTCCCATAAATGAATCAATGCATTCTGTGGGGCAAAACTATATAACTGGAAGATGTATGAATTAGGAGAGGGTAAGTAAAGGACAGAAGAAAATATAATATATGCCCTAATAAACTTTATTAGTGAACAACAAAAGGAAGAAAACTCCTATAGTATCCCTGAAGACAAGGAGCTACAGGAAGATGGGAGATGTGGGAGAAGGGAAAGACTGAAATGAAGGTAAATGAAAAGAGGAGGTCTCAGAATAGGAGGCTCTGGAAAGGAATCCTACTGAAGAGCCCCCCCATAGGAAAGCAGTATATATTTGAAAGGAGAAAGGGACCTTACAATGAGTTTAATTTGAGGAAGTTAAAAAGGGAATTTTCTAAGAAATTTGTTTCTCCATGGCTAGCATCTTGACTTGAGAGAAGGGAAACCCAGAGATGAGAGAGTATGGCAAATAAGAAAGAGAATGATCATAGGGACAACAAGCAAGAGTTAGAACTGGTAGATTTGAGAGAAAAAGGCAAACATTTTCAAGATTATGTGCACAAAGTGCAACTTCAAGTTGCCTGTGAGCCTCCTGCATTATGCAAGACAGCAGAGTAGGAAGTCTTTGCAATGGGAAGTTGGACATATAAAAAATGTCCTTGTGTGTTCTGGAGAGGGAGAGGGTAGAAGTCCTCCCCATGCCACCTTGGAACCTATGCCACAACTTCAACAATATGGCCCTAGGATATTTCATTATTTTTCCCAGTCAGACAAATCTAATGTAAAAACAAGCAAAACGGAAAATAAAAGAATAGATTGTTGAAGAAAAATTGTTGGAGAATTTAGATCTAAAAAATTTATAATGCCTTCTAAATGGGGCCACTAAGGAATATACATATTTTTCAATACCATATAGTAGTTGAAAAAAAAGATCACATATTAGGGCATAGAGAAATTGCAATTAAATGTAAAAAGGCAGAAATGCCAAACATATCTTTAGTGACTATAATGCAATAAAAGCTGTAATCAATTAAAGAAACACAAATAAAAGATAACTGGAATCCTAAATAGTAAGTAGGATACATTTAATTGTTATATTATAGATATATCATATCTATACTCTTTCTTTGCCTAAAAGATCTCCTGAGTTTTCAGAATCTGTTTTGTTTTAGCTATGCCAGAATGCTTTTGAGGTGGGGTTAAGGGAGCAGGGCTACTTTCTTCCCTGCACAGGTAAGGGCTTAAAAAATAGCTTTGCTGAAAAGGCAACTTTAAGACAGATAACGCTGTCTTAATAACTTCTAAGGATTAAGTGAAAAATAAATTTCAGCAAAGCAAATTATATAAGGTTGGCACAACGGAATGAAATAAGTGAGAGTAAATGGAGATTTCCCCATGTTTCTCCATTTCTTTAAAAAAATTAACCGAACTCTAAAATGGAAGTAGTGAACCCACATAAGGAACTATGGATGGAAATGCTCTTATAAAAAAGACAGATCGGGGGGTTGGGGGTAGCTGGGTAGCTGGGTAGCTTAGTGGATTGAGAGCCAGGTCTAGAGACAGGAGGTCCTGGGTTCAAATCTGGCCTCAGACACTTCCCAGCTATGTGAGCCTGGGCAAGTCATTTGACCCCCATTGCCTAGCCCTTACCACTCTTCTGCCTTGGAGCCAGATGGAATGGTTAAAAAAAAAAAAAAAAAAAAAGACAGATCTGTTTAGAGCATTTTCATAGCAAAAACATTAAATAATAATAGTATTACTAAATATTAATATTTCAGAATAGCAAATATAGTTTAAATTTTCTTTTCTTATTGAGGCAAAACTATTTTAAAAATATTTTTAATGGGATTACAAATACATCAGAAAGGTAATAAGTTCAATTTGTCTCCTACATCATGGTGCTGGTTAACAAAAATTAAAACAAAACAAAAAATGAATGGAAGAGGTCACAGAATATGAGGATAAGAAATTCACGATTCTGAAGCTTAGTCTCATGCATTTTTTTTTTCATTTTTTTAAATCCTTAACTTCTGTGTATTGACTTAAAGGTAGAAGAGTGGTAAGGGTAGGCAATGGGGGTCAAGTGACTTGCCCAGGGTCACACAGCTGGGAAGTGTCTGAGGCCGGATTTGAACCTAGGACCTCCCATCTCTAGGCCTGGTTTTCAATCCACTGAGCTACCCAGCTGCCCCTGTCTCATGCATTTTTAATCCTACATGCACTCTATTAGAATAGGCCAAGTAAATTTCATTATGACACATTTCTCTCTGTCAGAGCATGTGCTAAGATTGGATTGATTTGAAGATTTGATTATCCCCCACATGTAAATTGGTGAACTCTCTTTTACTGGTAAATAATTACTCTCAATCAGCTAACAATATTTCTTGATCTCTCTGGAACACCAATTTCTTGATATCAGGTTCCCCTAGCTTACATAATGCCATCTTTTTAGTGTTCTCCTAACCCTGACTATTCTTTTCCTTTTTTAGGTTCACTGTTCTTCTCTTGCCTCTAAAATATGGGCAGCTTCCAGTCCCTTCCTCTTCTTTCTCTAAAATTTCCTCTTTGTTGATATAATATTTACTCCCCTAGATTCCATAATTATCTTTACACAGTTGACTCCCAAATCTGTATCTTTGTCTCTAAATGAAACTCACAACTCCAGTTGTGTATTTCTTCCCTTCACCTACAACTGTGAATCTACATATTTGCTAGACATCTGTACCTGGATTTTTCCAAAAGTACCTCACATTCATAATATGTAGGATTTTAATTTAGCAGAGACTTTGGAATATGTAGGATTTTAAATTAATGTGCAATATTTGAAACATTATATTTTTAAAGTTTTTTATCTGACAAAATAGAAACACATGACTAAGTTTTCTACCTGATCAAAATGCCCACTCTGCCAAAGCTGTGACAGGAAGGAAAGAGCACTAGACATGGAACTCCATCCAATTTATGTCCTATTTACATCAGCACATAATGACAGGAAGGGAGTGGGGTTCTGGGAATTGTATCTTTTACTGGGGATCCTAGTTTTTAGGGTAACAGATTCAAATTACATAATCCCCCTAAGATCACTGTCTTCTGAATTAAATATAAATGTTGGATGCTAGTATTCAAGACTTCTCTCTACAGTCTGGCTCTAACATAGCCCTCTAATCTTATATCATATTATTCTCCTTTACATTCTACCACTGTTCTCCATCTCTCTTTTTATCTTTCTCTCTCTTGTCTTCACACTTGGAATGTAATTCCTCTCCACCCTTCCTTTAAAGTCCAACTCAGGTTGCCCAATCTTCTTCTATAGTCTTCCTTAGTATCTGAAGTGATCTTTTCCTCCTTAAATTTTTCATGGCATTTTACCTAGACTTTCCCTTTGCATTCATTAATGTTTCCTTGAGTCATAATTATTTGGATTTGTCTCCTAAAATTAAAAAAAATTTTTTTCAAGTTCTTTGAGAATGAAGTCTGTGGCATACTGTCCCATGCTTACTAAATATAGTAGGTTCTTAAAACACAGTAGGCCCTATTGAGAGCCAGGCCTAGAGACGGGAGGGTCCTAGGTTCAAATCCGGCCTCAGACACTTCCCAGCTGTGTGACCCTGGGCAAGTCACTTGACCCCCATTGCCTACCCTTACCACTCTTCCACCTATAAGTCAATACACAGAAGTTAAGGGTTCAAAATAAAAAAACAAACACACACAAAAAAACAAAAAAAAAACCACAGTAGGCCCTTAATTAATGTTGGAAAAATTCAGTTGAATTGAACCGACTTCATAGCACTTCTTCTCATGTTCTACTTTGCCCATCTTTGGGTCAGATCTGGTATTAAAGTTATTGGGGTACATGTTTTATCTTTCCTATTAGATGGAAAACTACATGAAGGTAGGGACCAAGGTCTCATGGAGGAGGCTTTTTCAGAAACGGATCAAAGTTGTCTAACCTAGTCTTTCTAATTTTTTTTTTTTTTGAGGAGGGGGACTTACTAGATTTGTAGTAGGGTTTCTAGATTTGTAGATAAATGAAATACCATTAATTTGTATTACAAATTTCAGCAAAGCAACTGACAAAGTCTTTCTCATCTATCCTTGTGGCAAAGACAGTGAAAAATAGGTTAGATGGTAATATGGTTAAGTGGATTTGGAACCACTTGAAGAACAAGATTTAAAGAGAAGCCATTATAAATTAATCCAGAGGGAAGTCTCTAGTGGAATATCTCAGAAATATATTTTTGGCTCTTTTCTATTCAACATTTTAAACAATAACTAGAAAAAAGGGATAGATATCACAAGTATAAAATGTACAAGTAACATAAAACTTGGAGGAATAGCTAATACTGGATAATGAAGAATCAAAATCTTTAAGGATCTTATTGGGCTGGAACAATGGATCAAATATATGGTGGTAAGAATAAATGGTGTTATATAATTAGGGGGAAAAAATAAATTGCTTAAGTACAGAATGGGTAGGTATAGTCAGTCATAGCTACTTAACAGTTTGAGGACCAAAAGTTTATTATGAATCAACACTATGATATGTCAACCACAAAAGCTAATTTGACTTTTGGCTAAATTAACAGAATAATAGTGTCTACAAGGACAAAGGCATTAAGCCCCACTTCATCTGGAATACTCTGTCTAGTTCTAGGAACTTGAGGAAGTATTGATAAATCTATAAATTAGAGTATTTTCAGAGGAAAGTGATCAAGACAGTGAAGTGAGTGGAGGTTACTTCATTAAAATCATTTGAAAGAACTGGAAATACCTGACTTAGAGAAGTTCTAGAAGACTTATGAAGATTATGTTATCTGTCTTCAAGTATTTCAAGTGTTGTCATGTATAATAGTGATTAGATCTGTTCTGCCTGGCCCTAGATGACAGAATTAGCAGCAGTGTGTCAAGAGAGCAGGAGGCAGATAATGCAAAGAAAAATTTCCTAATAATCAAAATAATCAAAAACGTGTTTTCTTTTTTGGGGTTGAGGAGGTTCCCCTTATTGGAGGTCTTCAAATAAAGACTGGAAGACAGCTGGTAAGAAATGATTTGCAGTAAGGGCTAGATGAAAATTCTCCTCCAACTTGGGATTCAATGATTATTAATGCTTTGCATCCCCCATAAGGCCCAGCATATTTCCCTGTATAAAAGAGGCACTCAAAAAACTTCTCATGGATGAATAAAAATGAATACAGTTGCCTGATGCAATTGTTCTTTCCCTACACTCATCCGATGAGTCTAGTGATTCTCCACAAAAGGTATTTAATCTACTTGCCTTTCATGTTCCTCCTTTACCTGGATGTTTTCCTATGTTCCTCTCTGGCATTCTAAATACAATACTATATAATTTTATAAGCTTTTTACATCTATTATCTCATGTCCTTTGTATTCTTCAACCTAGAAGACATATCTCTTCTACAAAGTCATTCCTGATTAACCCTAACCTGGCTTATTCCTCCTTTTTCTTAACCTCTCAGCTTACCTAATTGTTTTTAATTGGTTTGAATTCATTCATTCACGAAATTTAACACCTCGTCTTCTCCATTTGCAGAAAAACTGTAGGGGTGATTAATGGACTCTAGGGGTGATTAAATGATAAAGTTGCATGAAAGGCATTTATACTTGATAGAAATAAAGCATTTTAGAAGCATTAGAGTTGGAAAGAAGCTTAGAAATTATCTTCAATAACAGTAACAGATAACATTTCTATAATGCCTAATTTAGGTGGACCATGCACTTTATGTATATTATCTCATCTGAATTCCACAACAATTCTGTTTTATGGGGTCTACAGGTATTATCCTTATTTATATATCCTCATTTTAATTATGCACATACAAGTTAAGTATATTGCTTGTAGTCATATTGCTTGTAGTCATAACTCAAATGCTTACATTATTTTTAAAGTATTTTTCAACTGTAATATTTTCTTTTTACTAGATTGCTACTTCTCAAAAGCAGAGATTCTTAGAATTCCAGAATGTTAGTGATAGAAGGGAATTTAGAGATCATTTTTGTCCAAACCTTTTATATCAATCTCATAAAGAGTAGAAAAGCATTAAATATAATGGAGACAAGGTGCGATATATCTAAAACTGCTCTTCTCATCTCATTCCTCCACCTCCATATCTTATCAGACACATCCTTCCTTGCACTCAACCAAGCTCTAGCTGTCACTGGTAATAAAGACATTCAGGCCTGCACCTGTCTTCTTTCCTAGTGCCTTCAACATTCAGCACACAGAGAAAAAAGAAAATGTCTCCCTTTCAGGACTATACCTACAATGGGAAGTAGATTACCCAGACTTTTGCCTCCAGCACACTACCATTTATGTTAGCAACAAAATCACGTTTTCTTCGCTTTTAATTATATACAACACCAAGTATGAATAAAGAAAATATGCTTAGAGTCCATTTGCTAATTGTCTTTGGTCAGGAACTAGAATTATTCTTCTTTATAACTGATGATCTAACACAGCATATATGTGAACTACTGTGGAAAGCATTTAGTACAATATAGAGCAGACTGCATCTGTTACCTGCTATTTTGATATTCATGTTGTTATCTAGCAGTAGATTTTCAGCCTTGAGGTCTCGGTGTACAATCTTCCGACTATGACAGTAATCTACTGCAGACAGTATTTGCCAGAATTTTCGCCTTGCCTCAGACTCACTCAAGCGGCCATGATTTGCAAGGTAATCTGTTAGAAGAGAAAGGTTTTGTGTTATTAGCTAAAGTAATGTAGTCATATTGCTTGTAGTCATAACTCAAATGCTTACATTACTTTTAAAGTATTTTTCAACTGTAATATTTTCTTTTTACTAGACTGCTACTTCTCAAAAGCAGAGATTCTTAGAATTCCAGAATGTTAGTGCTAGAAGGGAATTTAGAGATCATTTTTGTCCAAACCTTTTATACTTTTATATAAAAAGTAGCTATAATATTCAAGATTTTTTTCCCTTACAACTTTGGGTTCTATCAATGCAGAATGTTTTATAATTAGCATTCTCTTTTCCCAATTCTTTGCCCTTTTGGAAATGTCAATCAAAATTTTATTTGGGGGAGGGTGTCTAGATATTTGGTGAAAACCTGAAATTAGACAAAGGTAAATAATATATTCATCTGGGATAGTTCGCATACTTTTTCACATCCAAACACAATATTTAGCTTTCTGATGAAAATTTTTAATGAAGATTTTTTATAGAAAACTATAAAATAGCAGAAGGGAAGAAAATTAATAGACAACCAATGCTTAAATACTATTAGACAAAGAACATCTTTTAAACCACAAGTTTTTAAACTGGTTTTCTGTCCATGTACTCCTTTGCAGTCTAATGGAACCTTTCTTAGAATAATATTTTTAAATGCACAAAATACATAGGATTAAAAAGGAAATCAATTATATTGAAAGACAGTTATCAAAATGTTTTTAAAACACAAATTCATAGACATTATGTTAAGAACCCTTGGCTTAAACATACTTTTCAATAAAATTTTAACTGTTACCTAGAAGGAAGTAATTCGTATATTGAATTATATATTTTAAAGGAACAATTATGACGTCTCCCCACCCCATATAAATGCAAGGACATATTAAGTTTACTCATACACTCTAAACCCACTATACATTACATGTTGAAGTAGATAGATATAAATTGGGTGGAGGTCTGTCTCTCTTTTTTTCCCTTATCTGGCTTTGGAGGAGTAGGCATTTTGAGCAGGTAGAAAACCTTAGTCACATGGTTCTGTTTTGTCAGATAATAAACTTTATAAAAAATAATAAAGTATTGTACATTAATTTAAATCTTATAAAAGATCACTGCCCCCTCCTTGGGCAGTGCTAGGCAAATTGAAAGACTGTGATTGGTTCCTGTAACGAGGAGAGAAAACTGCTTTAAAAGGCCAGCTCAAGGATTCAGTCACTCTCTCTGCATTGGTGAGTTGGACCGGCTTGGAGACCTTTTCCCTGGATCCTGTGTTGGCTTCTGGTTGTGAGTGGAGTGATTCCTTCCTTGGTTCTTCATTAAGGAAACCCTCTCTACTTGTTGGAGCTTTGGTGGGACATTCCGTTCAGTGTGAGTTCTGGTGAGATTCTTGGTGGTCTTAGCCTTGTGTGCACTGAAAGTTCTCGATGGATTTTTCAGCATCTCCTGGCTCTATAGATTTCAGCTTCCTAATTAGGACTTTTGATTCTGGTGAGATTTGCTTTCCGTTTTGCATTTGTGGTCTGGAGACATTAGGATTAAACTTAGGGTATTTGTAGCTAGGCAGTACTTTCTGTCTCTTTATCTACATTTTCACACTTTCACTCTTTCCAACTATAAATAAAGCTACTAAAAGTCATTTTAACTTAAGCTGCAATATTTTTAAATTGGTGATCACAATATTACTTTAGAACTTTCATATTAGCAGAAAAAAATAAATTTAAACTCTTATAAGCTCTAAGCTATGGTTCTATAATTTGACATTAACTACTTGTCCTTTCCTTTAAGTAGATCATAATTTAGTGTGAGGACAGGATAGTCACAAAGGCCTATGTGGATCTAGAGGAGGGAGAATTCAGATCAGGTTGGGGAAGTCAGAAAAGGCTTTCATAAAAGTTTTCATCTCCCACCTGGCTGCTTTCCTGGACTTTATGATCTTCAGAAACTAATTCTGGAAGATTCTGAAAAATTCACCTCCGCACCAACCTTTCTCTTGTTTGTGGGGGGAAGGTGGCCATTGGAAAACTCTTCCCAGATTTTCTATTTAAGGAGATGGGAGGTAATTCACCTTATCATTCCTTACAAGAACAGTAGGACTTTATCATGCTTTCACACTAGATACTTCATCTCCCTCCTACAATATGCTGTTTTCTCCAATAGATTGTGAGCTCCTTTAAGGGCTATCTTATATTGTTCTTTGAATTTCCAGTGCCTGCATAGTAACTGATACAGAGAAGATGTTTAAAAACTGATTAATGACTAAGTAGCATTTAAAGTGGGTACTTAAAGACAGAAAAGATTTCCAGAGAAGGAAATGAAGGAAAGAGGAATAAGTTTCACATAGAAGGAAGGGTTAATAAGCCAAAGAACAGAAGTAGTAAAGCCATTCACTCTATGATTTCAAGACACTAAAAATTCACATACAAAAAACAAGGTTCAGGTTAGTTAAGTTTAACTGAAAAGCTAACTGAGCTCTGAAATTAATTTTTTGGGGGTATATATTATATAGCTCCTTGAGATTTCTTCACTTAAGGTATCTTTCCCAAATTTTTTTTATCATATTTTTGCACTACAAAATACCAACATTATTTCATAAGAAATTAATAAATGATTATAATGCAAGTCCATATAACATAAATACTTTTGACATCATAAATAAAGAGACCTCAAGGCTATCTAATCCAAATCCCTCAGATTTTATAGATGAAGAGAACTAAGGCCCAGAGAGGTTAAGCAATTTGTTCTGGATGTCAACAGCACTCCTGCTATCCCAGTGATGGTGAACCTATGGCAAAGGGGCCAAAGATGGCACTCAGAGTGCTCTCTGTGGGCACTTGGGCCACCCTCCCCACTACCTCCTACCATCCACCCCCAGAGTTAGTTACTAGAAAGGCAGAGGGACTTGGGCTGAGTTGCTCCCCTCCATGGTGCCTGATGACATTGTTTCACATCCCCCGCCCCTCTGCCCAGCAGCTCAATGGGAGCCCACAGTGGGTAAGGTGGGCAGCTCACAGGTGGCAGAGCTGAAGAGGAGTGGAGTGGAGTGATTGGGCTATACCCCTCCCTCTCTCTACATTCGCGAGGACATTCCTCACTTCACCTGCCCTTTTGCTCAGCAGCCAATGGGAACACTTCCTCCCTCCCCTGTGTGGGGTAAGGGGTGGGGAAGGGTTGGGGAGGAGAGATCACACCTGACATTCAGTGGGGTGAGGCATGGCACAAGATCTTGGGGTAGGTGGGCACAGCACTTCGTCTGGGAACAGGATGGGGGTGGGGCCTCCCACTCAGCCTCTAAAAGGTTCACCATCATTGTGCTATGCCATGCTGTCTTCCTATTTACATATAAGAATCCTTTATCCCATCCACATTGATTTGTTTACCACCACCTAAAATATATCATGTACTTTCCTGATCCTTCACCTTTTTCTTGATTCTATACACCAAAATGATCATCTCTGCCTATTTAAATTCTACTTATCCAGAGAGATTCAGCTATTTTTAAAAAGAAAAGTGGATTTATTCTATTCATATAGATTAAATGACTATATCTGTGAGAAATTATGGAATAATTAGGCAAAACATTCTGTCATTACAAGTATACATTATATCGGACAAAAATCAAATTACCAATGAGACCTTCCCATCACTTTCTTTTCCTCTCCCCAAAATATAAACTACTTTTGAGAAGGAACCTATGGAATTATAAACTATTGAGTCTAATTTCTCTTCTGTGGAAGGTAGCAGAATTTTAAAATAACAAGCAGTAGACATATATAATGTTAGAGGTAAGATAATATGGTTTCTATAAGGGGTACACCTATGAGCTCTTGAGTAAATAGATATCCATATCTGTTTGTTAATCAATTGTTTATTAAATATCTACAATATGCTAGGCACTATCCTGAGGATTGAGGATACAAAGAAAGGCAAAAGGCATTATTCCCTTCTCTCAAGGAGCTCACAATCTACTGGGGGGAGAAAACTTGAAAATAACTGTATACAAACACCATATACATGATAAATTAGAAATAATCAATAGAGAGAAGGTTAATAGAATTAAGTGGCTCAGGAAAGGCTTCCTGTAAAAGAGGGATTTTAGCTGGGATTTGAAGGAAGCAAAAAAGTCCAGGAAGCAGCAAGGAGGAGGGAGAGCATTTCAGGCATGGGAGATATGCCAAGAGTCAGGAGGTGTGTGAAGAACAGTAAGAAGGACAGTGTCATTGGATTGCAAAATGGGAGTGGGGTATAAGGAATACAGCAGAAGTGTCAAATAGCTGTTAGTGACTTCAAACAGAGTAAATATAATTAGGAAATGCTTATTAAAATAAATAAAACACAGATAATGTTAATTGGGGGTTTTATAAGTAAAAAAAAGTAGTGTTCAGGGATCGGTTTAGATTTTAGTTTGACACCATTGGTGCAAGGTACAAGAAGACTTGAAAGGTAAGAGGAGAGAGAGAGAGAGAGAGAGAGAGAGAGAGAGAGAGAGAGAGAGAGAGAGAGAGAGAGAGAGAGA